>NW_024395977.1:28368785-28398870 GCF_016617805.1 Bactrocera tryoni
CTTTATCTAAATTTAAATTTAGACAGAAATGTCCTGTGTTTGGCATATATCCGTACAATCTCTCTGAGTCCCAGTTACCTACTTACCAGGATGTTCTTTTGTGTTATCAGTTTGAAAGATTTCGTATAGGGCGACTCCGAGGCGACAACTATGAACCTAGGAGTAAAGGTTGAAAATACTTCCAAAAAGTCATCTATTCCGATAGTTTCATACACCAGAGTTGTACATATGCTTACCACATACCATAAGAAATTTCTGACTCTTAAACAAATGTTTCTAAGGAACCCAATAAGTAGATAGTTTCATATATTTTGGAACCAGTGTAAACATCACCAGCAATGTCAGCATGGAAATCCAACACAGGATAACTCTTGCCAACAGTTGCTTCTTCGGACTGAGTAGGCAATTGAGAAGTAAAGTCCTCTCTCGACGAACAAAAACCAAACTCTATAGGTCACTCATAATTCCCGTCCTGCTATATGGTACAGAGGCTTGGACGATGACAACAACTGATGAGTTGACGTTGCGAGTTTTCGAGAGAAAAGTTCTGCCACGGCGAATATCGCATTCAATGGAACGATGAGCTGTATTAGATATTTGACGGCATTGACATAGTTCAGCAAATTAAAAGACACTCCAGCTCTGAAAGTGTTCGACGCTGTACCCGCCGGGGGAAGCAGAGGAAGAGAAAGGCCTCCACTCCGCTGGAAGGACCAGGTGGAGAAGAACCTGGCTACGCTTGAAATATTCAATTGGCGCCACGTAGCGAAAAGAAGAAACGACTAGAGCCCTGTTGTTAACTCAGCTATAATCGCGTTAGCGGTGTCTACGCCAATTAAGAAGAAGAAGAGCTTAAGTGTTTGAATGGAGATATAATGTTCTTGACCATTTAGACAAAGGAAGTTTCCAACAAATGCTCCAAGTCTCAAGAGATTAATTTACGTTGCTATTGTCTTTGATCAAAGATTTAACAACTCTTAATCAATTAGGCAATTTGCGGTACATCTTCAGCTAGCTATAATCTTATATCATTTCGGTTGGGCGGGTGAAAATGCGATGATTCGGAAAGTAGCTATACCATTTGGAGTAGGAGATGGTGAAACGCTTTACAAAGTAACTCTTTTGGAGTTAAAATCTAGATATATAACTTGGCCTGATACAAACGAAAGACTAGATATCGTTAAAACAATATACAATGAGTTGCCGCATTGCATAAGGTATATTGATGGTACCGAATTGAAACTTGCAGAAGCACCAATTGTTTACTATTCAGCTTATTTTTCAAAAAGCTGAATCTGTTCTATAAAGACACAGGTTTTATGTGATTAACAGTTAAGGAGTCGGCATGTAGTAGCGGGGCACTTTGGTAGTGTACATGGCGCTCGCATGTTTCGTACTAGTGCTCTCTGCACTCAGGAAAATTAAATTTTGATCTCAATGACTAGCAGGAGATTCCGCTTCTCCATTGCTGACCACTCTTTTCGCGCCCTTTTGTGCAAATTCACAACAGATGGACTATTCAAAGCATAAAGATTTCGACTTGCGACATAGCATATATGGCCTGAGGATTACACATTGCTTTGGGATTCTAAAAGGACGCTTTACGTAGACATATGAATTAGCAATATATGTACGTTATACTTTTTTTAAATTGACTACAAACCTTTTTGAAGGTAGTATTAGGTATACCAATTCTATCTTTAATATTGCTATTTATATTAGACTTACGAAACCTAAGCAAATGTAATGTAATTTAGTATATTTAGTTACTTTTTATTTTTTATAAATATATATTTTTTTTATTTTGTACTTAGCCACTCTTTCTTTCATTTATAATTCTAACAATTTTGTATTTTTCATCTGTTTCTATTTTTTTAATTCTATTTCTAAAAGTTTTAATTCTATAAATATTTTTTTTACTTGAAATTTCTTGTTTTCTTCGAACTTAAACTCGTCAAATTCAAGCTTCTTCGCTTCCATGGCAATTTTTTTTTTGCTTGGATAGCCGCCCATTGTCCAATGGAAGATGTCCGTTGTCAAGTTGACCGTTGGAATGTTGATATTGGGGGTGCAGCAGGTACATTTTCCTCAGAATTCTACTGAGCTTCCACTTGAAGTCCTGCACTAGTGGACGTAAGCCAGTCATTGCTGTACAGTACTGCGCCTTCAAATGACGGACCCTCACTGCAACAGACCCCAAGAGACATCCAACTGCGATTTTTGTAAAAATCGCTTATAACAAAATTGCGCAGTTGGAGCCTAAAAAAAAAGGACACGGAATTACGTCAGAAATTAAGTAAAAAAAACATATCAACTTACCTCAATTTCCGCCTCTTCCATCAAAAACTCTATAATGAAGAACACCTCAATCTCCCTCCACTTCTCGCTTAGCTAGTGCCTTTATCTATGATGATTAGAGATTCAGTATAATCAAACTCTCAACCAAGAGCTCTTTTTAGTTTTGTGCCCTGCTAATTATGAAGTCAAAAATTTAGATAATATTTTGTGACTAAAGACTAGAGACAGACTTTGTTGTGAATAGAAACTAGTCACAAATTGAGACTTTACCTCAAAATGTCTCAAATAGTGACTAGAGAATGCTTACAGAAATCCGCTATAAGATTGTTAAAAAAGTGTATTGCTAGCAAAATTGCCAATGAAGGCTGTACATTGGTAAAGGTGTGGCGCAAACTTGTGTCTAATTTCTATCAAGTGACAAATTTGGGGCAATATTTTGAGACGAAATACCGGAGAATGTACTTCAAAATTTCTCAATTAGTGACAAAGGGCTGGTTACTGCATTGCGCTATAAATGTCACTTGATGCAATATGTTGGGCTACAATTATTATATTATTATTATATCGAAGATGTGTATCTTGTTTTTGTTAAAAATTGTAGTATTGTGCCGAAAATACATGTGCATATATCAGAATGCTTGGGAAAAATTTGACCTAATTTGACAGTTGTTGTTCTGAACTGCATTGCATGTGAATTTTGATATTGTATTTTCTGTGCATAATCAATGCTAACAACATAAAAAGAATTTTTTTCCTAGCTAAGTCTGGCACCAATAAAACTGTTCTTCAAAAATGTATAAAAGTGAATACAAATCGTCACATAAAACTGGTTTTTGATTGATAAATCAAGCAAAAATTATAAAAATTGTTGTTTATTTGGTCAAAAACGACACCTCCGAAACATTGAACATTTCAACTTCCATTTTTATTTAATTTTAACGAAATTTTAAAAGGTTTCGTTTTAGTAATCATCTGTTTGTAAAAAATTACTGATGTTGCTGACAAATGTACTTAGCTTTATTTTTCAAATATTTATTTTAATCGTAAGGCAACTCTGTCTAAGTACACTAAAAGATGTAATTACTTCTTCCGGCTTTACTTTCTTACAAGTAGCCGAGGAGAAACAACGGCATGGATAATATGATACGAGACTCTCACATTGGCTCTCATTTTTCCCTCAATCGCATTCCCTGATTATTTGACAGCCAAGGAGATCAGGGAATTTTTGACAGTTGATTTCAGAAAAGGCGGGATGCCAGAAGTAAAGCGCTATAATTACTTGACGATATTAGTGTGAAATGAAATTTCATTGAACTGTGCGAACATATTCTGGCAAAATAAATATTTATGTAAATTTATTAATGATTTTGCATTTTAGCTTTTATATATGTATGCATTTTCAAAGTGTTTTATTTATTTTTTTGTATAATTTATTACATACTCAATATAATGTTTTTCAGCAGTGGCATCATTGACAAATGTTATAAAAAATGCGAGTTTTGACAGCTCTCTCTCGAATCAAAGAGTCTCGTATCATATTATCCATGACAACGGATAAGTAATAGAAATTATCAATTTGTCTATACCGTACATTTAATCCAATTTTTTACAGATATTAAAACTCTCGCGCTCTCTCGCAATCTCACTCACGCACGCACGCGTTTGTGTTTCTCTGAATAAAGTGTTTTAATATATTCGTGTTTCTTTTCTATCAGTTGCCGCCGCAACATTATTTTAATATTTATCCACGTGTGCCATCGCGAATTATTGCATGCCACGCTACAATTTAAGAAGTCAAAAAACACATAACGCGAATCCATCGAAAATGCCGATTTCAAATGAAGATTCTTTTAGCGATAACGATGGAGACCGCCCAATGGTCATGCCAGACAACGCAGTTGCAGATTTACAAAAACAAATACGTCAGTTGCAACTATCTTTGGAAGCCTCCGAAAAGGAGAGGTTATCTCTGAAACAAACAATCGCCTCGACAACTGCCGCTGTCGATACCAAGATTGCTGAGTCACTTGCCGACTCTTTTCAAGTCAGTGCTGCCGCACCTGTTAAGCCAATGTATGCCTATACAAATACAGCCGATAATTTTGCCTACTCATTGCCACACATGAGCTTTGCTAACGCCGCCGTTCTTGCCCCACCGAATTCTAACGTCAACGCTGCCGACGTATTTTTCACCCGTTCTAATGCTTATACAAATTCCAACTACAACCCTACATCAGCCCACCAGCATATGCCCAGCTATATGCATCCTATTACGCCTTATTTGAATGTCACCGCAGGTAACTTTTCGCCGATTGTAAATTTTGCTGATATTAAATCTACAGCCGCCACATCTTTAAACAATACACATTCGTCACCTATGCAGAATAATAACACATTAATGTCGCCAAATAACCAACATTTTATACGCAAACTTCAAGATTTACCACAGTTTTCAGGCTCACCCGAAGAGTGGCCAATGTTTATCGTCGCCTTTAAAGAGACAACCAACATGTTTGCATACAGTAATGTAGAGAACTTACTGCGCTTACAGAAAGCTCTTAAAGGAGATGCCCGGTCAAAAGTTGAATCGCTATTAATTCACCCTTCAAGTGTGAATGCGGTGATATCTTCGTTACAGTTTCATTATGGACGACCTGAGCTACTAATACGCAGCCAGCTCGCAAAAGTCAGATCGTTTCCATCAATCACAAGTGGAAAATTGCATGAAATCGCTAATTATAGTTCAATGGTAACAAATTTAGTCGCATTTTTGGAGAACGCCAGTGCTGCACCTCATCTTTCAAACCCAACACTTCTTGATGAATTGGTAAGTAAACTACCTATTTATAAACGGGAAGAATGGGCACGTCATACGTTTGCAATAAACAAACCATACCCAACAATATGTGAATTTAGTTCATGGTTACAACAGATGTCAACATACGTTGTAATGGCAACAGAACTGAACACACCACACGTCAGTTTCGAACAACCAGCACGAAAATGTAATAGATCACCAAAAACAGTGCTATCCATATCTGAAGAAAAATTAAAATGTATATTTTGTAAAGGTAATCATCGATTGTACCAATGCATGAAATTTAAAGAAGTTCATAACGACAAGCGATGGGAATTGTAAAAACAAATCGCTTGTGTTTTTGTTGTCTTTCTCCAGGTCATAATGTTTATAATTGTACACGACGTCGTACATGTGGTATAGCATCATGCCAGAAATATCATAATAAATTACTTCATAATCAAGTCGTTCAAAATGCGAACATTGGCAACTCCGTATCTGCTGAATCTGCTGTTGCTACTGTCAGCACTTGTCAGCCATCCGTAAATGAAGAGCTACCATTGATTAAAAAGGTAGGTGTAGAAAACACAAACAGAAATACAACCTTATTGAAATTTTTACCAATTAAATTATATGGCCCGAAAGGTAGCATTAAAGTAATAACCTTCATTGACGATGGGGCTAGGGTTACTTTAATAGAAGAAGAAACTGCAAACGAAATTGGCCTTAGGGGCAGAAAGGAATTGCTTCGTCTCAAATGGTTTGATGACCAAACAACCAGCGGAGTCTCAAAGCTTGTGAACTTAGAAATATCGGGTTCACTAAATAAAAATAAAAGGTTTTATATCAACGGCGTCCGAACTACAAAAAGGTTAATTTTACCTTCTCAAACGTTACCAGCGGAACTAATTAAAGAACAAAATAAGGAGTTACGGAATTTACCAATCGAAAGTTATTTTGATGCAATGCCAAAAATTTTAATTGGAATGCCTCATATAAACTTAGTTCGACCATTGAATGTAATTAACTTCAATGAAGGTTTTACCGTTCATGAGACTAAACTAGGCTGGATTTTGTTTGGTTCAGATGAAAACAATTCCGACTCGTCAACAATTTGCCACGTGCATATTGACAATGGTTTCAATGACTTACAAAAACAAATCGCTGATTATTTCGAATTAGAAGGCTTTCAAACAATATTTCCTGCTATAAAGTCTATCGCAGACATTAGAGCCGAGGAAATCTTGCAAAGTACAACGAAGTTTGTGGGTGATAGGTACGAGACGGGTCTTTTATGGAAAAACGACAACATATCTCTGCCAGTGAGTTATAACGCAGCACTAAAACGACTTCAAATTGTAGAACTCAAAATGACAAAGGATATTAATTACAAAAAATGGTATATAGAAAAGGTAAACGACTACGTAGAGAAGGGTTATGCCAAAAAACTTACTTCGGATGAAGTTGATATACAGAGCGAGCGAATATGGTATTTACCCCATTTCGCGGTTTATAATGTAAACAAAGGCAATAAACCAAGATTAGTGTTTGATGCAGCCGCGACAGTAAATAATATTTCTTTGAACTCTATGCTAATGAAAGGTCCTGATAGTTATCAACCGAAACCATTACAGTCAATTTTATTCAAATTTCGTGAAGGGAATATAGCTATTTGTGGTGATGTAAGAGAGATGTTGAGATGTGAAGGATGTAAATTCACAACGTTTTTTATGGCGTGAAGGGGATACCATGAGGCAGCCTGATGTGTATGTCATGAAGGCAATGATTTTTGGTTCTGCCTGCTCTCCATGCTCTGCGCAATTTGTGAAGAATTTGAATGCATCAAAATTTCAAAATGACCATCCGAGGGCAGTCGATGCAATCATTAATCGCCACTATGTTGACGATTATGTGGATAGCTTTACCACCGTTGATGAAGGTATATGTGTATCGGAAAGAGTAAATTCACAGAGATTCACAGCAAAGCAGGATTCGTTCTCAGAGGCTTTGTTTCGAACTCCTCAAAATTATTGAAAGCCATTAACAGAAACTCCGAGCCAGAGTGTATCTCCAAGAATATGTGTGGATCAAAATCAACAAATGATAAGGTATTAGGGATGCACTGGGATGCTAAGCGAAATGTATTCTTCTATAATTTAGTATTCGCTAGAATACCGACATCAGTTTTAAATGGCAGTCGAAGACCAACAAAAGCAGAATTATTGGGTTTAACGATGTCGATATTTGATCCTTTTGGGTTCCTCGCAAATGTTACTTTAATTCCCAAAATTTTATTGCAAAGATTATGGCAAGTTAATCTGGGTTGGCATGATACAATACCCAACGATATATACGATAAATGGTACGAGTGGTACAAATCTCTTGAAAACTTAAGAGAGTTCAGAATACCTAGATGTTACAGCCCATTTTTTAAAGATCCATCTTCCGAAATACAATTGCACATATTCGTAGATGCTAGTGAGTTAGCGTTTTCTGCCGTGGCGTACTTTCGTATACGATATTATAACCAAATAACAGTAGTTTTCGTCGCGGCAAAATCTCGTTGCAGTCCTCTGAAGCCAATGTCGATTCCTAGGTTGGAACTACAGGCTGCAGTACTCGGAACACGTCTACGTAAAATAATTGTTGAAAGTCACACAATAAATATTGCGTCAATAAATTTTTGGTCGGATTCTAAAACTGTTATTCAGTGGATTCATTCCGAAGCCCGTCAATATAAACAATTCGTAAGCAATCGGATTTCTGAGATTCTTCATGAGTCTGAAGTATCGCAATGGAGATGGGTACCTGGATCGCTAAATTCAGCTGACAATGCTACAAGACCTCAGTTATATACAGGACTGGTTGAAGATTCAAAGTGGATTAATGGACCACAGTTTTTAAGGCAGAGTGAAGAAAATTGGCCTGTACTCCCACATCTTTCTACAAATGAAATTGACGTCGAGAAGAAACCAAAACAACTTTTCACTATATACACTCCTGAAAATGTCATACCATTCACGAAATATTCTAATTTTTACAAATTTCTTAAAATTATGAATTGGGTCCGATTCGCCGTTTTAAGATTTAACGATTTGCTAAACAGAAATACCGAAATTCAGCGCACACCGTTAAATGTCACAGCCAAGTCCATCAAAGAAACAGAAGAACTAGTAGTTCGACTGGTTCAAGAAGCCGTTTTCGCGGACGAACTTTTTCTATTAAAGAATAGTAAGCAGCTCCCAAAACAAAGCCCATTATTTGCACTAACACCGATCATTGACGATAGGGGATTACTTTGTCTTGGAGGTCGAATTGATAACGCTCTGTATCTACCTGTTTGTACGAGAAGTCCAGTAATTTTACCAAAGAATCATCCATTGTCACGACTAATAGTTCGCCATTTTCATGAAATATTTTATCATCAAAATCAGGAAGCTATTATCTGTGCAATCCGAGCTAAATATTGGATACCAAACGTTCGGAGCCTTCTTAAATCTGTGAGAAGTGAATGTCAGTTTTGCAAAAATGCAGCAGTTACTCCAAGGCCTCCTCTCATGGGCCAATTACCAGTTGATCGTTTATCACCATATGTTAGAGCTTTCTCGTACACCGGTCTTGACTATTTTGGGCCAGTAATAGTGTCCATCGGTCGACGGCGGGAAAAGAGGTGGGTAGCCCTGTTCACCTGCTTGACGATTCGAGCGATACATTTAGAGGTGGCCAAAGATTTATCAACTGATTCTGTAATTTTATGTCTGCGCAATTTTGTGAACCGTAGAGGAATTCCCGTCCGTATAAGAAGCGACAGAGGGACAAATTTTATCGGAGCAAGCAAGGTCGAATGGTTGCAAGTTTCTAAAGATGTAGAACGGGAATGTACTCGGCGTGGTATTGAGTGGGTGTTCAATCAACCCGCGGATCCATCTGCAGGTGGGGCATGGGAGCGCATGGTTCAAAGCGTTAAACGTGTGTTGGCATTTACTTTAAAGGAAAAAGCTCCTCAAATTGAGACATTGCAAAGCTTACTAATTGAAGCTGAAAATTTAATAAATTCTCGTCCACTTACACATTTATCAATTGAAAGTTCTGATGATGAACCGTTAACTCCTAATCATTTTCTGTTGGGATGCCCAAACTACATACAAACTCCTACTGAATCAGATAAAGTATGTTTGCAAAAGCAATGGCAAATTTTACAACAGCTAAAACAGACGTTTTGGCGCAGATGGGTATTAGAGTACCTACCAACACTTACGCGTCGTACTAAGTGGCACAAAAGAGTTAATCCCATTCGTGTTGGAGATGTAGTTATTATCTGCGATACCAATGAAAATTTGCGGGATTGGAGACGTGGAATCATACTGGAAACGTTCCCTGGACCAGATGGACAAGTTAGGTCAGCGCTTATTAAGACATCGACGGGCAACCTAAGAAGACCCGCTTCAAAGTTAGCAGTTCTTGATGTTTCTGGTGACCCTCAACTCGCAGATACTCCTTCGGTTCACGGGGGGCGGGATGTTGCTGACAAATGTACTAAGCTTTATGTTTCAAATATTTATTTTAATCATAAGGCAACTCTGATTAAGTACACTAAAAGATGTAATGGCCTTTCCGGCTTTACTTTCTTACAAGCAGCCGAGGAGAAACCACGGAAAAGTAATAGTAATTATCAATTTGTATATACAGTACATTTAATACAAATTGTACAAATACTGTCTCTCACGTCACTGTTGACAGTCAAAACTTTGAAGTTGTAGATAATTTCGTCTATTTAGGAACCAGCATTAACACCACCAACAATGTCAGTCTGGAAATCCAACGCAGGATTGTCTTGCCAACAGGTGCTACTTCGGACTGAGTAGGCAATTGAAAAGTAAAGTTCCCGTCCTGCTGTATAGTGCAGAGGCTTGGGCGATGACAGTAACCGATGAATCGACGTTACGAGTTTTCGAGAGAAAAATCCTGCGACAGATTTATGGTCCTTTGCGCATTGGCCACGGCGAATCGCATTCAATGGAACGATGAGCTGTACGAGATATACGACGACATTGACATAGTTCTGCGAATTAAAAGACAGCGGCTACGCTGGCTAGGTCATGTTGTCCGGATGGATGAAAACACTCCAGCTCTGAAAGTATTCGACGCATTACCCGCCGGGGGAGGCAGAGGATGAGGAAGAACTCCACTCCGTTGGAAGGACCAAGTGGAGAAGGACCTGGCTTCGCTTGGAATATCTAACTGGCGCCACGTAGCGAAAAGAAGAAACGACTGGCGCGCTGTTGTTAACTCGGCTATTATCGCGTAAGCGGTGTCTACGCCAATTAAGAAGAAGAATATATGTTTCTTTTCTATCAATTGGCGCAGCAACAACTGCACATATTTTATTCTTTACTGGCGAAGACACGGCTCAGCTGATTTAAAAACAGCGCGCCAGCCGTTTCTTTCTTTTGCAATGTGGTGCCAATTGGAGATTTCAAGCGTAGACAGCTCCTGGTCTTTCCAACGGAGAGGAGGTTTTCCTCTTCCTCTGCTTCCCACGGAGAGCAGTACCCGTACTTTCAGATCAGGAGTGCTGAGCCGCTGTCTTTTAATTCGCTAAATTATGTTTAAATGAGTTAAGTCTCTACCCACTTTACCCGGGAAAACTGGCACACCCTAACAGAGCACAGCTCGATACACCACAGCCGATGACACCACAACACAATACCAACACAACTCACTATACCCACTCAAAAAGAATGGACATCGGAATGGCAGAGGCAATTCGTTGTACACACATCGCATGTTAACATTCGCATATACACTACGCCGCGTCGACACCCACGCTACTCTACTTCAATCGGATCAATACTGCGCTTTACATTCAGCATAATACGAACGATCACCTATGTATAATAGTTTCACAGGGATACTATCTCGCCAGCTCGTCGTGGATTTCCAGCGTACATTCGCAAGTAGCAAGTGCATTTACATTTCTCTTTACATACTTAATTGTTAAATGCAAAATATCAAAATCTTTTTAAGCCAACTTTTTAAATTAAATTAACTTATATAAAAAACAAGAGCATTTTTTTCTTAGCCTCGTTTAAACATAAGACACCTTCGGATTTTAGCTAAAAGAAATATGTAAAATTATTATGTTATGTTAACATTTTTACACAGATACAAAGTTCCATCTTACATTTTAGGAAGTGCAGAGTTTAGGTGTTAGATGATGTGTTGTCTAATTCTATTTGACAAATTCGTTTAATAAAGAAATTATATACTTATTGTTAATTTTATACATAAATGCTGTTAGCTATAGGTGGCGTTAACTCCCCCACCTCTAAATCGAAGCGTCCCGTCTTCAAATATATTTTCTGTAAGTTATTAATTTTTGTCGATAGTTTTATTAACATTTTCCCTTTTTCTTTTGAATTTTGAATTTAATATACGTTATTACTTTTGTATTAAAATAACATAATATGATTATCAATAATAAAGTACTAAATATATTCTTTTACAAAAAATGATTAAATTTTCCTTATTTTAAATATTTAAAAATTCTTCCAGTGGGATTTGCATATTTTATATTATCAATTATTATATTAACTTCAAAATTTATCAAACATACTCCGTCTATCCGGAAACTATTATAGCACAGTCTTTTGCAATATTTAATACATTATTTGCTTCATTAATCTTTGTACAAGTAGCATGTTTATTACTTCATGTCTGAAAACAAGTAGTATTTTTTTTATTAAAAAAATGCATTATTTAACCCTTTTTTGCAAAATTCGACAGAAAAAAATTGATTTTCGCATTTTATTATTTCACCTTCGATTAGTAATTTTCTCTTGTGTAGTTAATTATTAGTTATATGGCTCAAGCAGCTCACGACTTCCGGTCTTTGACCAAGTATCCTCTGGGTATCCTAAGAACATCCGTTTGAAGGCGAGCTAAAGTGAGAAGGCGAAACATGCCCTGCATAGGGTTGTGGGCTGGCACGTAAAAAGAGCACCTCCAATGAAAGCAAACCACAAGCCTCGGATGAGTGACCCCCCTTTTAATGACGACCATTGCAATCGAAATAAGGACGACGAATTGAGGGCATGCACCTGGAATGTACGGTCCCTTAATTGGGAAGGTACCGCTGCCCAGCTGGCTAATGTCCTCGTTAAAGTGAAAGCTGACATCACCGCCCTCCTAGAAATGCGATGGACGGGACAAGGACTGAGAAAAGTAGGTCCTTGTGGCATTTACTACAGTGGCCATATAAAGGAGCGCAACTTTGGTATGGGATTCGCGGTGAGAGGCATATTTGGCACTACGGTCGGTTATTTCAGCCTCCACGACGAAACATCCCCAAATGGGTTGAGGATGATTGACTTCGCCGGGGCCCGAAATATGGTTATCTGTAGTACTAGATTCCAGCATAAGAAGATTCATCAAGCTACCTGGCTGTCTCCGGATCGAAAAACTTCCAACCAGATCGTTCATGCTTTGATAGACGGAAGACATGTCTCCAGTGGTTTAGATGTGCGTGCGCTCCGAGGTCCTAACATCGACTCGGACCAATATCTTGTTGCAGCTAAGATTCGCACCCGCCTCTGTGCAGCAAAAAACGCACGTCAACAAACACAAGGAAGGTTCGACGTCGAGAATCTGCAATCACAACAGACAGCAGAACGATTTTCTACTCGGCTCGCACTCCTGCTCTCTGAGAGCACTCGTCAACAACTCGGTATAAGGGAACTGTGGGACGGCATTTCAGACTTCTTACGTACAGCTGCAACCGAAACCATTGGTTTTCGGAGAATGCCAAAGAACAGCTGGTACGACGAGGAGTGCCGTGTCGCAGCGGTGAGAAAACAGACTGTCTACCTCGCAACGTTACGATCGACATCTACACGTGCGGGATGGGATAGATACCGAGAGCTGAAGAGGGAAGCGAGACGCATTTGTAAACAGAAGATGAAAGAGAACGAAATGCATGAGTACGATAGCTTGATAAGCTGGCCGACAGGGGTAATGCTCGAAAACTCTACGAAAAAATGCGGCAGCTTACAGAGGGTTTCAAGAACGGAGCATACTCTTGTAGAACCCCAAAGGTGATCTAGTGACCGATGCCCAAAGCATACTTAAATTATGGAGGGAACACTTCTCCAGCCTTCTGAATGGCAGGGAACGCACAACACCAGGAGAAGGAGAAACCGATTCCCCAATCGATGACGATGGAGCAGACGTTCCATTACCCGACCATGAAGAAGTTCGAATAGCAATTGCCCGCCTGAAGAAAAACAAAGCGGCAGAGGACGACGGATATCCGGCCGAGCTGTTCAAACACGGCGGCGGAGAACTGATAAGGAGCATGCATCAGCTTCTTTGTAAAATATGGTCGGACGAAAGCATGCCCAACGATTGGAATTTAAGTGTGCTATGCCCAATCCATAAAAAAGGAGACCCAAAAATCTGCGCCAACTACCATGGGATTAGCCTCCTCAACATCGCATATAAGGTTCTATCGAGCGTATTGTGTGAAAGATTAAAGCCCACCGTCAACAAACTGATTGGACCTTATCAGTGTGTCTTTAGACCTGGTAAATTAACAACCGACCAGATATTCACCATGCGCCAAATCTTGGAAAAGACCCGTGAAAGAAGAATCGACACACACCACCTCTTCGTCGATTTCAAAGCTGCTTTCATGCCACGATGTCTGAATTTGGTATCCCCGCAAAACTAACATGGCTATGTAAGCTGACGTTGAGCAACACCAAATGCTCCGTCAGAATCGGGAAGGACCTCTCCGGGCCGTTCGATACCAAACGAGGTTTCAACCAAGGCAATTCCCTATACAGCTGCTGGCGTATGCCTATGATATATATATCATCGGCCTCAACACCCGCGCCGTTAGTTCTGCTTTTTCCAGGCTGGAAAAGGAAGCAAAAGAAATGGGTCTGGCAGTGAACGAGGGCAAGACGAAATATCTCCTGTCATCAAACAAACAGTCGTCGCGCTCTCGACTTGTCACTCACGTCACTGTTGACAGTCATAACTTTGAAGTCATAGATAATTTCGTCTATCTTGGAACCAGCGTAAACACCACCAACAATGTCAGCATAGAAATCCAACGCAGAACAACTCTTGCCAACAGGTGTTACTTTCGGACTGAGTAGGCAATTGAGAAGCAAAGTCCTCTCTCGACAAACAAAAACCAAACTCTATAGGTCACTCATAATTCCCGTCCTGCTATATGGTGTAGAGTCTTGGACGATGACAACAACGGATGAGTCGACGTTGCGAGTTTTCAAGAGGAAAGTTTTGCGAAAGATTTATGGTCCTTTGCGCGTTAGCCACGGCGAATTCCGCATTCGATGGAACGATGAGCTGTACAAGATATACGACGACATTGACATAGTTCAGCGAATTAAAAGACAGCGGCTACGCTGGCTAGGTCATGTTGTCCGGATGGACGAAAACACTTCAGCTCTGAAAGTATTCTCAGTACCCGCCAGCGGAAGCAGAGGAAGAGGAAGACCTCCACTCCGTTGGAAGGACCAAGTGGAGAAGGACCTGGCTTCGTTGAAATATCCAATTGGCGCCACGTAGCGAAAAGAAGAAACGACTGGCGGGCTGTTGTTAACTCGGCTATAATCGCGTAAGCGGTGTCTACGCCAATTAAGTAGAAGAATGCTTTCATCACACTTGTTTCTCGCCTTGTCAAGGGTTTCAAGTACAAGTACGAACGCAATGTGGTATATCCTTTTTTTTATCACATCCGGCATTGCGACTCTCAGATTACTATTTTACATTACGTTTCAGAGTACAGGGCCGAGAATTGACCCTTGCGGAACACTGCCTGTAAATTTTTATGTTTCAGGCATGAGTTTTGTTTCGTATACTAGTACCAGAGAACGTTTATAATAGAGAAGGTTCACGACGCGAAGAAAGTAAAAATATTTTTGGCTAACTCCGTCGAGATGGAGGAGTTTCACCACTGCCAGCTCGGCAGCAGAAATTTTAACATTATCGCTTGAACCGAGCTGAGCGTAGAATAGAAATTATGCTGAAAACTAACAGACGTAAGTTCGCTCTTTTGCTTATATTTTTATACGTTTATATGCAAACATGTGTATTCGTGTGAATTCCCACCACGGGACCACAGATAAACTATTACTTCTTGATAGATGAAATAAACGCTCGAGTTCATCTCCCTGGATGTCAATGGGCAGCATGCTGGCTAGTACTTCAGCAGCGTCAGTTGATGTAGTCCGGAAAGCACTTATCACTCGAATTGCAGAAAACCTATGCACTGGAGTTATTTGTTTAGCATACGCTTTTATATTCATTGCCTGTATCCATACTGGTGCTGCGTACAGTATAACGGAACTCATTGCTTCCGCTATTAAGAATCGCCGATGGAACGCACACAGCCTGTATTGGTCATAATTCTCGATAGTGCATTGTAAATTTTGTTTGCTTTACTGAAGGAATACTCCAGGTGTTCTTTGAATTTTAATTTAGAATCTAATATTACCCCCAGATACGTCAGCCGCTTCTGCGAAGTAATCTCGCACTCCCCTATGGTGAGCTCTATTTGTTCTTCTTCCTTCCTGGTGCTTATAAGTAAAACTTCAGGTTTTTGCTCCGCCAGTTCCAGACTCACAAAAAAGAACCAGTGCTTAGATCATTTACGCACTCATTGCATTTGCTTCTTAGGTCGACTTATTGTTTTGCCACTGCTACCACCATGAGACCACCATGTCCGCATATGCTATTAGTTTCACATCTTTTGGTTGCTGCCTTTTTAGCACCCCGTCATACATGAGGATCCATAACAACGGGCCTAACACTGACCCTTAGGGTACTCCACTCGAGATAGAGTAGCTCTTGGCTCACAAAAAAAAAATCTTGGTTCCTTCGTTCGTATCACAAATCAGCCTTCTATTTTTAAAAGAACTCGTATGTATGATGCCATTTCAAACGATTGTTGTTTTTGTAAAGCAATGTTTGTAGTTTTTGGGGGTGACATATTTGCATGTGTACGCATATGTAGTATACAAGTATGTAGGTTTGTGTATGCGTTATTTGTGTACCAATGTCATACGCATAAATTTATGTATGCGCACATGTTATTATTGATAAGTGATAATATGATTTGAATTCGCGAAAGCGAACATAAAACACATATGGTCATGATACATGTGAATATAAGTTTTGAATGATAAAATATACGATTTATTTACATTTATCACTATTATAATATATATAATTTTTTTAATATATTATGATAGTTTGTTATATATGTACATATGTAATGAAGTGTACACATAAGTATGAATATATCAAATACAAAAAATAATTTAAAAAATAGGCTTTATTTCCACATTAACTAAGAATATTGCTTTGAAAAAGTAATCTAATTCAAATGTATTCAATTGCACATGTATTCATTAATATGCCCAAAAAGAATTCATACAAATACACATGTTTGCATATAAACGAATAAAAATATAAGCAAAAGAGCGAACATAGGTCTGTTAGAGCAATATATAGTTTTGAGCATAATTTTTATTCCACGCTCAGCTCTGTTCAAGCGAAAATGTTAAAATTTCTCCTGCCGAGCTGGCAGTGGAGAAACACTTCCATCTCGACCGAGTTAGCGAAAAATATTTTTACGTTCTTCGCGCCGTGAACCTTCTCTATGATAGACGTTCTCTGCCAAGCGCTTGCGGTACCTATGGTCCAACGGTACCTTCAAATCACGGTGTCAAAGAAATCGGAACTGTGCCCATTTGGATATGTTCTTATTTAAATTTAATAAACAACTTAGTAATATTAAAAAATAATACTACGTAATAAAATACTTACATTTTTAAAGGAGTACTACGCTGAAGTAATTCAGTCACCCTGGGTATTGGCTCGATCAGGGATATTTGTTTAAAGCGCGGCCGAATGCCGCCAATGCAAAAAGGAGTACTACGCGAAAGTGCTTCAGTCACCTTGGGTATTGGCTCGACCAGGGTTATTTTTTTTAAGCGCGGCCGAATGCCGCCAATGCAAAAAGGCGTACTACGCGAAAGTACTTCAGTCACCCTGGGTATTGGCTCGACCAGGGTTATTTTTTTAAAGTGCGCCCAAATGCCGCCAATGCAAAAAGGGGTACTACGCGAGAGCACTTCAGTCACCTTGGGCATTGGCTCTACCAGGGTTATTTTTTTTAAAGCGCGGCCGAATGCCGCCAATGCAAAAAGGCGTACTACACGAAAGTCACCACGATATGATATACATGTTATAATATTATCATAAAGTTTTACTTACTTGTGTTTATAAAATACATATAAATCACATATTATACATATACATATGTATAAGAAAAAAGCGTTTACACCCCAATTATAGCTTGAAAAATGTTGGAAAGTATTTTCTATTATAGTTAATATAGAAAAATGAATCATCGAAATACAAACAAAGAAACAAGATGTGACAACGCTCGTTTTCCTCATAATTGTAAACAATCTAATATTTTCAACGATGAGTGTGCTAAGTGATTTTTAAATTAATAAATTTAGCTTAAATATAATAAAATAAAAGTGTACCAAGTGTTATTAGCAAAAATTTTTGAATTTTTAATAGGGAATATTTTAAAAAATATAAGTGTTAACAACATTATTTTTGCATATTCCTCCTCTGGAAAAGCTCCCCTATCAGTACATACCCCATTTCGTGTTTTCCCCGACCGCCAAAGTAATTGGAATTTTAATAGGTTGCCTTTTTGTTTTATTAAATGTCGAATGCAAACTGAAGAAATATTCCCATTTTTTGTATATGATCCAGTTATAAACAGGTTGTGTCAATTCTTATATATTGATAATTTTGTGTTATTTACAATTTACTCCGATTCAGAGCAGAAAGTAGGGCACAATTCGATTTCTTTGGCGCCACGATCTGAAGGTATCGTTGGAAAGAGGAAGTCCTCCTGATAAAAAAAATATACGGGGTTATAGGTACTGCAAACGCTTAGTTTACGAGATATTCAACTTTAAATTTCAAAAATTCTCAAAATTCGAACATTTCAACAAGTTACTTCACTACATTTTACACACTTTATGCACATTTTTCACTTCAAATTAATTTAATTAAACTGCAAACAATTTACACATTTTGGAGGTTTTATAAGTAAAAAATTTATATTATAAAAATTACCTTTTACACTCGTAGTGAGCATCATTTCCATATGTGCTAACAATTATGAGGAAATGGAGTGCTGCCATATGATAATAAGCAAATATATATGAACAATTCGCCGAAATTTCTCTTTTCGCTATAATTCATCTTTCTTTATTTAGCAATCTTATTTCTAATAAAAACAAGCTTCTATAAATTATTTTTCAATTTAAATTGAGTAAAAACAATCTTTCCATGCATTTGGAGGCACGATTCCGATTACTTTCGCGGAGGAGAAAAAAAAACGAATTTCCGTATAAATGGAGTATGTGCGGATAGAGGCGCTTCTCCAGAGAAGGAATATCCAAAAATAATATAAAAATCATTTTTTTTTTAAATATTTAATCAAAAATATATATATATTTCAAAATTTTGCACTAACAACGCATGGTATTTCTCTATGTTTCACTAATTTTTTTTACGTTTTTTTCTTTGTATATTCAAATATACACTCTAAACGTTGAAATAAGTTCACATTTCACTTTTATTTTGCTATATTTTACCTAAATTTATTAATTTAAAAATTACTTAGCACCCTCACGTTGAAAAGGTTAGATTGTTTACAATTATGAGGAAAACGAGCGTTGCCGCATCTTAAACAGAATATATGGAGGATTTTTAATGATTTTCCTGTGTTTATTTTTTTGCGTGATTTTTTTTTCAATATTAACTATAATAAAAAATACTTTCTACATATTTATGTGTAATATGTGATCTATGTGACTGAAGTACCTTCGCGTAGTACTCTTTTCTGCGTTGGCAACCTTCGGCCGCGCTCGAAAAAGATAACTCTGGTCGAGCGAATACCCGGGGTGACTGAAGTACTTTAACGTAGTACTCCTTTCTGCGTTGGCGGTCTTCGTCCGCGCTTTAAAAAAATAACCCTGGTCGAGCGAATACTCGGAGCGACTGAAGTACTTTCGCGTAGTACTCCTTTCTGCGTTAAATATAAAAAAAATATATTGAGTTTACGTTATAATGTGGTTAAAGTGGTTATATTTTTTGGTTATCTTGCACTCATATTGAAATAAAATTTGAGTTTTAAAATGGTTAAATTTTGGTTATTATATCTGTCAGCGATTTCCATTTATTTTTCATAATGCGTTTTTACATATTAGGTGACAATATATATAATATTATTATATAATATTACTAATTTGTTTATTAAATTAAATAAAGAACATGTCCATATGCATGGATAGAGGAATTTTTGGGAAAAAATGAATTTCAGCGAATTTCCTTATTATCACATGGTAGCGCTCCATTTCGTTGTCATTTTTTGCACACACATGATGTTCACTACGAGCGTAAAATGTAATTTTTAAAATAAAGATTTCTTAGGTTAAAAAACTGTTAAAAGTATAAAATGTGGATTTATTTAAAAGTTTATAGTTTAATTTAATTAATTTGAAGTAAAAAATGTGAGTAAAGTGTGTTTAATGTGGTAAAAGAGCTTGTTGAAGTGTTCGAATTTTGGGAATTTTTGAACTTTAAGGTCAAATATCTTGTAAACTAAGCGTTTGCGTTACCTATGGTCCAACGGTACCTTCAAATCGCGGCGCCAAAGAAATCGGAATTGTACCCATTTGGATATGTTCTTATTTAAATTTAATAAACAACTTAGTAATATTAAAAAATAATATTGCGTAATAAAATACTTAGATTTTTAAAGGAGTACTACGCAAAAGTACTTCAGTCACGCTGGGGATTGGCTCGACCGGGGTAATTTTTTTAAAGCTCTGCCGAGGGCCGCCAACACAGGAAGGAGTCCTACGCAGAAGTACTTCAGTCACCCTATTGAACACAATTGTAAGAGAGCAAAAAACTAAAACATCGCCATTTGATGCTCAATGCTTTTCTCGCTCTAACCAATGGCAAATATCGCATGCTGATTTGTGCTAACACAAAAAGTACATTTGTTATATATTCTCTTTACAGTTTGTTACGGATAACAAATATTTTGGTTAGCGCATAGCTTGAGCATTGGTAACGAACTCGCGGCATGTGGCATGCCAAGTTGCCAATGGGAGGGTACAACATGAGCAGGTTCAAAGTTGTAATCAACCTCCCCAGGAATAAACTGAGGCTACTGGTCGCATTTTATACTGGCCACTGCAAGCTAAATAGGCATTTGTATAACATGGGCCGATTGCACTAACTGCCGGTTCAGCGACATAGAGCCTGAAACACCGGAACACCTGCTGTTCGACCGCACAGCAGTCTGTAGACGCAGGATGAAGGCCCTCGAATCCATGTTTCCGGACAGGGATTGCATCGACTCACTAGCACCCGGTAGAATATTGAACTTCATCAATGTGCTGGGGCTAAGTGAGTCCACGTGATTTAGGAGAGGGCACAATAGAATTAAGGTCGCGGTGCATTCCTCATCAATAAATCTAATCTAATCTAGCGCATAGCTTAATTATGTGTTGTGCATAACAAAAGTATTTGTTAACCAAATATTTTTTAGTGTTATAATTTTAGTTAGCAGTTTGTTACCTGTAACATCTAAACATGTTAGCAGGAACAAGCAGTAACAAGCATATTTATACCTCGATTTGTTGCTTATAGCAAATTCAATTCTTTTAAATAAAATTCCGTATTTTGTATCGGTCTTTACATTTTTTTTAAATAATAGTTCTTCACATATTTTCTCATCTATCTATCTATCTATTTAAATAAAAATGAATTGTTGTTCGTTAGTCTGATTAAAACTCGAGAACGGCTGGGCCGATTGAGCTGACTTTGGTTTTCAAATTTTTGTCGTTGTCCAGGGTAGGTCTAAACGGTGAGCAAATAAGGAAAAATTACGAGTAAGATAGAGTAAAACAACAATTCCATTTTCCCATATAAAAGTTGACCACTTACTTGCTGTCAAACATTTGACGGTATTTCTACTCTCAGTTCCACTCGAATTGAAGAACGCATTAAAGCAAGACTTTTGAATCGACAACATAATATCAACTTTGCTCATAACATCGTGTATTTAAATTTCAATTTCAAATTTCAAAATATATAAATATAATTAATGTGTTGACATGTTTGATGGTGCCAACCTTACAGTGTTACCAACTCTCAAAAATACTATTATTATAATAACGGGGCATCTCTGCCTGTGCAGACTCCACATTGCTCATTGCTTACTAGATACAGAATACTACATAGTTTGCCATATATGAATGGTAAGCTAGAAGTTGTCTCTTCAGCAGTTTAACAGCGCAGTTTTCATTTATATGAAAATTTCGAAGAGGCAACATATTCCATTTCCACATATGCCGACGGCATTTTAATTTCGGTAATATGAAAATTAGAAAAGCGAGTTAAGAATGTTGTGTTATATCATAAAAATAAAGTACATTTTCAAAATAACATTTAATATTTAGTTTAATATTGTTATTTTATAGAAATATTATGGAAATTGGGTTGGGAAGTCTTAAACTTAACTTAACTTAAATTAGAAGAGCGAGTTAAGAATGTTGTGTTATATTATAAAAATAAAGTACATTTTCAAAATAACATTTAATATTTAGTTTAATATTGTTATTTTATAGAAATATTATGGAAATTGGGTTGGGAAGTCTTAAACTTAATAAACTTATACAAGCATAAATCAAAATATCATTTCTCATTTTAAATTTATTATTTTATTTGCAAAATAAAAATATAATTATTGTGTTGACATGTTTGATGGTGCCAACCTTACAGTGTTACCAACTCTCAAAAATACTTTTATTATAATAACGGGGCATCTCTGCCTGTGCAGACTCCACATTGCTCATTGCTTACTAGATACAGAATATTTATTTTATTTTATAGAAATATTATGGAAATTGGGTTGGGAAGTCTTAAACTTAATAAACTTATAGAAGCGTAAATCAAAATATCATTTCTCATTTTAAATTTATTATTTTAATTGGTATATAAAAGTTATGCCACAATTATTATATAGTAGTCCAAAAATATAAATTCTTATTTTTCCCGGAAATACATTTGTAAAAAAAAGATCTTTATCTTTTGTTATTATCTTATTTTTTCCAAAAATACATTTGTAAACAAAAGGATATTTATCCTTTTTTTATGTTCCACACAAAAGATTTAAGGAGTTCAAGAGCTCAAAACGTGCCCTACATCAGCTACCTACCCGACGGCATTTCGCAAATGATAAAATTAATTTTTCAAGAGCTCAAAGCATACGCTACATCATCTCGAACCTACCTACCCTACGCTCTTGCGCAAATGATTATATGATGATAGCAAATGCCCACATACAGATTTGGCAATGGCAATAACAGTTAGTATACTATAAATTCTATCCTTCGAGATGCCCTGTAATAAGTGTATCCGACCGTTACATTGTTTTGTACATACATTTCGAGACTTTTTGCTGCGCCCCTACTTTAACATCCTTGGTTTTGTCATCTCATGTTAAAAAAAAGAAACATTTAATTGGAGAAATATTGAAATACTGCTAAAAGTGATTTTCTTCTCGGTGCTTACAATGCCGAGAAAAAGAAAGCGACCTGACATAGGTCGTCGAAGTCGTGTAAATGTGCAACAAGCTACTTTACGCTCCAACCGCACTAATGACCAGCGAGATGCTGATAATGATAACAGCCGTACAAGTATGGGAGAATTACGTTCAAGAGTAAATAACTATCAAATGGATAGGGGGAGAATGGAACGAGTTCGTGCACATCGATCACAACAGCAGCGAGCACGGGATAACGAATTTAATCGATTCCGCAGACGCAATGCTCCTGTAAACCTCGAACTAGGAGCATTTTCCTACGATCCGGAATTTGATTATAGTGCCGACAAATCTGTGACGATTGGAGAAATGTCAATCATTTGTCAACATTGTAAAGCATTAAAGTACAATAGTGAACCTGCAGGATTATATTGTGCTGGTGGCAATGTACAATTGCCTCAATTGGTTCCACCACCTGAACCGTTACACTCATTAGTTAATGGGATGGAAAGTGAGTCTAAACACTTCTTGGCTAACATCCAAAAATATAATAATTGCTTCCAAATGACATCGTTTGGTGCAACGCATATAGTACAAGACGGGTTCATGCCTACTTTCAAGGTAGTATACCATAATTGTTTTAGTGAAATTCTAATTTGTATTTGTATCACAATTAATTTAACCAGTTCTTAAACAATTACAGATACAAGGACAAATTCATCACCTACTGGGGGCAATCAAGATGTGGAAGTTGATACACGTTGTGGTCATAATCCAACCGTCAAGCGAATCATTGTCCAACAACTGCAAACATTTCTTCACGAGAATAATGAATTAGTGAAGATGTTCAAAATGGCACTGGATCGGATGCCATCAGACAGCCATAATATTGTAAAACACCTGCTGGAGAGCATGTAAGGAGGTTTAATTCACCGACAATAGATGAAGTGGCTATTGTCGTTGTTGGAGAGAATTTGCAATCAAGAGATATTGTACTTCATCGCCGGAACAATGAATTGAAACGTGTATATGAAACGCATAGAGCTTATGATGCTTTACAATACCCATTAAATTTCTGGCAGGGAGAAGATGGGTACCATTTTAATATCAAAATAGTTAATCCAACAACAGGTAATTAGATTATACAAAATAAAATATTTTATATGTTCAATATATAAATGTATTTGTTTATCATATGTACTTCCAGGTGCTGATACATACAAAAAAGTCAGTGCCATGAATTATTATGCATACAGACTCATGATCCGTGAAGGTGAAGTAAATCACATTTTGATGTGTCAACGGCTCTTTCATCAGTATGCAGTGGACATGTACGTCAAAATTGAGACTGAAAGATTGACATACATCTGTCTTAATCAACAGCAGCTTCGATCTGAAGAGTACATTCATCTTCGCGATGCAATCAATGCTGACGACAATGTAAATAATGTAGGAAGAATGTCAATTTTACCGGCCACTTACATCGGAAGCCCGCGCCACATGCACGAGTACGCTCAAGATGCGATGTCTTATGTTTGAAAGTATGGCCGTCCAGACCTATTTATTACATTCACCTGTAACCCACAATGGATTGAAATAAAAAAGAACTGCTACACAACCAAACACCACTTGATAGGCATGACATCACAGCCAGAGTTTACAAGCAAAAATTAAAATCTTTAATGAATTTCATTACAAAGCATCGTGTGTATGGCCATGTACGTTGTTGGATGTACTCTGTTGCGTGGCAAAAGCGTGGTTTGCCACATGCTCATATATTAGTCTGGTTGGTTGACAAAATAAGGCCAGAAGAAATTGATTCCATTATTTCAGCCGAAATTCCTGATGAAACGGTTGACCCAAAATTGCATACGATAGTAACTAAACACATGATACATGGACCTTGCGGAGTTTTCAACAACAGCTCACCCTGTATGATCGACGGCAAGTGCTCCAAACGGTACCCGAGAAACTTGCTTGCTGAAACCATCTCGGGAATCGATGGTTACCCATTGTATCGTCGGCGATCAGTTGAGGATGGTGGACGATCTGTAGATGTCAAGATAAAAGGACAAGATTTTCATGTAGACAATCGTTGGAATGTGCCGTTCTCGCCCATATTGTCCAAAACTTTTGAAGATCACATCAACGTGGAATTTTGTAACTCTGTGAAATCCATAGAGTACTTATGTAAATATGTTAACAAAGGTAGCGACATGGCCATGTTCGCAGTAACAAACACAAATGATGAAGTGTCTCACTATCAGATGGGTCGCTATGTAAGCAGCATGAGGCTATTTGGCGCATATTTTCGTTTGCAATTCATGAAAGACATCCCACTGTATTGCATTTGGCAGTTCATTTAGAAAATGGACAACGAGTGTATTTCAACCCAAACAACTCTGTGGATAGAGCGGCACGTCCACCTGTGACCACATTGACAGGTTTCTTCTCAATTTGTGCAACTGATCAATTCGCTCGCACTTTGCTGTATGCTGATATGCCGCGCTACTACACATGGAACGCATCATCAAAGTCTTTTCAGCGTCGTAAACAAGGAACACCACTTGAAGGATATGAAAATGTATTTGCCACAGATACTATAGGCCGTATATATACAGTACATCCTAATAACGATGAATGTTATTATCTTAGATTGTTATTGGTGAATGTTCCTGGTCCGACATCTTTTCAACAATTGCGAACAGTTGATGGACATCTGTGTGCGACTTACCGTGAGGCGTGTCAATTATTGCGGTTGCTTGAAAACGATTCGCATTGGGATGATACGCTCAAGGACTCCGTGATATCTTCATCGCCGCATCAAATTCGCACACTGTTTGCGATTATAATATCGACATGTTTCCCCTCAAATCCGAATGATTTGTGGATGAAATATAGGGATGACATGTCTGAGGATGTGTTGCATCGCGTGCGTTGTGAAACTTTGAATCCTACATTGGAAATTACGGCAGAGATTTACAATGACACATTGATCATAATAGAAGATATGTGTTTGTTGATGGCAAATAAAGTATTGTCGTGTTTGGGCCTGACAGCACCCAATCGTGCTATGCAAGATGCATTAAACCATGAGTTGCAAAGAGAACTCCAGTACGATACTCAAGCTATGACCGAAGCAGTTCGCGCAGCTGTTCCGCAATTGAACGAAGAACAAAGGATTGCGTACGATCGTTTAACACAAGCTGTAAACAGTGGGTCTGGGGGGATTTACTTTCTTGATTCTCCTGGGGGTACTGGGAAAACGTTCCTAATTTCATTGCTATTAGCAAAGATCCGATCGCAAAATGAGTTAGCCCTAGCGTTGGCTTCATCTGGAAGAGCAGCAACTTTATTAGAAGGCGGACGAACTGTACATTGAGCCTTAAAATTACCATTAAACATGCATATCAACGAAACGCCAGTTTGCAACATTGCCAAAAATAGCGCTATGGCGAAGACTCTCCAAGTATGCAAATTGATAATTTGGGACGAATGCACAATGGCCCACAAGAGGTCGCTGGAGGCACTAGATAGAACGTTAAAAGATTTACGTGATAACCAAAACATTTTTGGTGGAGCTATGATACTGATGTCAGGTGATTTTCGTCAGACTCTTCCAGTAATTCCTCGATTGACTGCTGCTGACGAAATAAACGCATGTCTAAAATCATCAAATTTGTGGCGGCACGTAAAGACACTACAATTAACTACTAACATGCGAGTGTTTTTGCAACAAGATCAAACTGTGACTGTGTTTTCGAAGCAGTTGCTGGATATTGGCAATGGTAAGGTTGCAGTTGACAGCTCGACCGGATTAATGACTTTTCCCACAGATTTCTGTCACTTCACTGAATCGAAAAAGGAGCTTATTCAGCGTGTTTTTCCGGACATTAAACAACAATATAATAACCAAGATTGGCTAAGTGAACGGGCAATATTGGCAGCAAAATACAAAGATGTCGATGATCTCAATGCTACCATTCAGAATTTCCTTCCAGGAGAGTTATTTACGTACAAATCAGTTGACACGGCCACAAACCAGGATGACGTAGTCAACTATCCTACAGAATTTTTAAATTCACTGGACTTGCCTGGACTACCACCATATAATTTGAAATTAAAAGTAGGGTCAGTTGTCATCATGCTGCGTAATATTATCAACCTCGACTTTGCAATGGAACGAGATTGGTTGTGAAGAAACTCATAAATAACATCATCGAAGCTAAAATAATCAAAGGAAAATACAAAGGAGAGGATATCTTAATCCCACTAATACCTATGATTCCAACGGATTTGCCATTTGATTTTAAGAGGTTGCAATTTCCCGTACGTCTGGCGTTTGCGATGACCATAAATAAATCGCAAGGCCAATCGTTGCAAGTTTGCGGAATAAACTTAGAGTTTCCCTGTTTCGCACATGGACAATTATACGTTGCGTGTTCGCGTGTCGGAAAACCAACATCCTTATTTATTTACGCACCGCAAAAAAAAACTAAAAATATTGTCTACCAGAAAGCACTATATTAATTAACTGTATATGATCATAACTGTGTTGTATTTAATTTAAGCAAAGATTTGTTTATCATGTTCACAGTCCAGAAACGAGCACATCCAAGAAAATTTTAAATTTTTGTATATGAAGTGTATAAATATAAATAAATGACTTAATATGTATATAATATGTGCATTTGGATCCTTAATGTCAACGTTTATTTCCATCAACTTGGCTCCATCTACCTGGGAACCACTTGGCTCGCCAGGACATGATAATATGGTGGAAGTACTAGGCGACTCGGACAAATCTGATTCGATCAGAACATTATCAATGTTGAGCTGCTGGCTGTCTTCAATAACATCAATATCTACCAGAACATTCTTGATGTTGGGCTTTTGGCTGTCTTCAATAACTTGAATGTCCTGTATGTCTTCGGCCGATAAATTTAATTCACAGAATGTCTCCTCAGACGATGAAGATGGCATTGTAGAAACGTGTTTTGGTTTAGATAGCAGCTTGTGCTTTAATATATTTTTTTGTACTTTTGCCCTGTTCACGCGTATTATTCGTTCTACATTCTTACCACACTTGGTACAAAATCTGATGGTAACAGCGATTATGTTGTAGCATTCGTCGCATCTTAATAATAATTTAATACAATCTGGACAGTTATTATTTTTTTTCTGCCGTTCCATCCACTTTTTACAAAACGGACAATGCATTTTAAGGAGTTGAGGGATATATAGCTTCACTATAACCATATTATAGTTGTTTGAATTTTTTATTTTCTCGATGACAAATGTAGTTCTTCTTCTTTTCCTAACCATGGCCATCGTCAAAAAAAAAAAAACGACAGATGTAGTTTGATAGTTATAGTGTAAATATTTGTCAGTATTCACTCAAAAAAAATTGTCCATGGTAAAATGGCATCTATACTATAATTCTTTAATATTCCTAAAAATCTAAAAGCAGCAAATTTCAATAAAATTAAAAAAGTATTGTGTCGTGTGTTTGTGACTTACTAAATATGCCTCCAATAATTAGGCGGTGCGAAGTTCGCCGGGTCAGCTAGTATTATACTAGATATTAAATGTTATTTTGAAAATGTACTTTATTTTTATGATATAACACAACCGTCTTCACTCGCTCTTCTAATATTCATATTACCAAAATTAAAATGCCGTCGGCATATGTGGAAATGGGATATGTTGCCTCTTCGAAATTTTCATAAAAATGATAACTGCGCTGTTAAACTGCTGAAGAGATCGCTAACTCGTTATGTTGCCTCTTCGAAATTTTCATCTAGATGAAAAATTCTAGCTTACCATATATGGCAAACTATGTAGTATTCTATATCTGTTAGTAAGCAATGAGCAATGTGGAGTCTGCACAGGCAGAGATGCCCCGTTATTATAATAAAAGTATTTTTGAGAGTTGGTAACACTGTAAGGTTGGCACCATCAAACATGTCAACACATTAGGGGTATTCTCTTGCTCTTGCAAAACCCGGTGCATGGTGCAAGAATTGCAGATTTACAACGGCACAACAACAAACACACGCAGAAAAATATTTGCAATTGCTGTAAAATATGTCAGACCAAAACCTATGTATATTTGCGTGCAATGTCACGCAAAAATATAATTGCAACCCTGTTGTAGTTGCCATTTTACATAAAGACATATTACGTCGTTAAATTGTTGAGGAAGATAAGTTTTAAATGGATTTTATTATTTCTATTTAAATTTTAAAGATTTGTTACAGTTTTTTTCTTAAAAATGTATGCAGAAGGTGCGCCAATTCACAATAGCCATGCTTAATAGTCATTCACAACAAATTGACCGAATTAGCCATTCATATATCACTAGATTCTGCAATCGGTGCTCTCGTGCTCTTTTATATTTCGGTATAGTATTTTTGCAATCTGCAATCTTGCAAGAGCAAGAGAATACCCCTATTAATTATATTTATATTTCGAAATTAAAATAATAAATTTAAAATGAGAAATGATATTTTGATTTATGCTTGTATAAGTTTATTAAGTTTAAGACTTCACAACCCAATTTCCATAATATTTCTATAAATTAACAATATTAAACTAAATATTAAATGTTATTTTGAAAATGTACTGTAAATTAAAATGCCGTTGGCATATGTGGAAATGGAATATGTTGCCTCTTCGAAGTGTTCATATAAATGAAAACTGCGCTGTTAAACTGCTGAAGAGACAGCTTCTAGCTTACCATATATGGCAAACTATGTAGTATTCTATATCTAGTAAGCAATGAGCAATGTGGAGTCTGCACAGGCAGAGATGCCCCGTTATTATAATAAAAGTATTTTTGAGAGTTGGTAAGACTGTAAGGTTGGCACCATCAAACATGTCAACACATTAATTATATTTATATATTTTGAAATTTGAATTTGAAATTTAAATTCACGATGTTATGAGCAAAGTTGATATTATGTTGTCGATTCAAAAGTCTTGTTTTAATGCGTTCTTCATTTCGAGTGGAACTGAGAGTACATATACCGTCAAATGTTTGACAGCAAGTAAGTGGTCAACTTTTAAATGGGAAAATGGAATTGTCGTTTTACTCTATCTTACTCGTAATTTTTCCTTGTTTCCTCACCGTTTAGACCTACCCTGGACTACGACAAACATTTTAAAACCAAAGTCAGCTCAATCGGCCCAGCCGTTCTCGAGTTTTAATCAGACTAACGAACAACAATTCATTTTTATTTATATAGATAGATGTAATGCATTACTTACATTGTCTTTTAGGGCCATTTCAATGGCAGTGAGATGGTTAT
>NW_024395977.1:28398969-28579292 GCF_016617805.1 Bactrocera tryoni
CATAACTATTTCAATTATATATACACTATCTAACTACATTTCCTTAAAGTAAAGTTAATAATTTATAACTTACTCACATGAATTGTTGGTAATTCGCAATATTATTATATTATGAATTCTGCAAATGTTCCAAATTCTGTTTGTAATATAAAAATTTTAATTATGCAGACAACATACAAATCACAATGCTTACCTTTTTCTCCTCCTTCAGCTTTACCGTTTTCTATATATAAAAGAAACTAGAGGACCCGTCCACGCTTTACTTGGCTGAAATATAGATATGGTATGATTTCTATTAGTTAGATTATAGCATTTTTGTGAAGCAACTTGTGTATCATAAAGCACTTTGTGAGTTAATAATACATTCCTTTTTGAGGGAAAATACTGTTGATTTGAGCTCCGCACCAGGGATCAATCAACCGTTAAAAAGAGGTTTGCTAAGTTGGAAAGAGGCGAAATGAGCAATTCGTTATTTTTGTTAGATTATGAACTTGCGAGTCACCCGCTTTGCATAGAGCTTTCGCCTCATTACTGCTTGTGGCCCTCACGCGTTAAATTTGGAGTAAAACAATTCCTTTTTCCCTAAATTCATACACCTCATATCTTTACCGGAAACTGTAAACGGTTAAACTGGAAGGGTAAATCCGATGGTATCAGAGGTACCACATTCTGTGAGTATTCTATGTGAAAGTTTAGTGATTTTTCCACGTACCATTGCAGAGTTCAGGTGGATTTAGGTTTCTTAATAAAATAACAGGACAACCTACTTTCAACACCATTTTGTGAGGAGGGGCCAGAAGGGGCCAGAAGGGTTCAAAGAGTTCAGAAATTCTGTAAGAAAATTAATAGCTTCATCCAAATTTAGAACAGTATCGACCGAGTAGTATATTTTCGTCGGCGTATCAATATTTGAAAGGATCAAGTTATTTACCTTATCTACTTGTTTGTTAGCTGGTGACAGAATCACTCTTTCTTTAAACCAAGATATTGTCTTATAACTTATGTTATAAATGTCAGGATACACATTATTGACTAACTCTTGTATGTTGTCTATCAAAACACACAGATTTTCTAGATCAACCCTTCCCTCACTTTGAGTTAACTTTCCATTGGCAACTTTTAGCAACATCTCTGGAAATAGCCCTCATATTAGTTTTAAGCTCCAATTTATTGACAGGATGGATCTTTTTAGGGGAGCATTTGTTTCGTCAGCACGTGTTCCTCGAGTCACAACAGGTAGGATTTGACGGAAATATCCTGAAAATAGATTTGTACATCTACCCATAGGTGAATTTTTGTTCCGTAAATCCCGCATTGTCCTATCCAGTGCTTCTACAGACGTCTTGTTTGACATTGTAGCTTTGTCCCAGACTATTAATGAGCAGTCACGCATCAATTTTCCTATATTGATTTATTATAAACACTATAGCTGTTATTATCATCGGTGCCGATTTTCAGCGGGAGCTTAAATGTAGAGTGTGCGCTTCGGCCTCCTTCCAAAAAGAGTGGCGGTAATGCCGGATGACGCAACAGGTAACGCAATTTTTCTGGTAAGTCTCATTTTTTTTAAAAGCAGATTGAATAAAAATGTTTTTCCTGTACCTTCAGGGCATCAATAAAAAACAATTCCCATTCATTTATATCTGTTGAAATATCATTGAACATGCTTACTTATCAGCAAAACCGAAATACTATTAAAAATAAATATCTATTTTCAAATATACATACATACGTATGTACATAAACAAACATATTGGCGGAAACCTACCCAAAAGGATTATGGAATGAAAAGCATCCCAGGTCTCCCCAATGAGTAAGGAGGTAAATACAAAAAAAAGCCGGAAAATATAAATATGCAAGCCAATACAACGGTTAAACCCAGCGCAGGCGAAGCTTGGGTGGAGATGTTAAAAAGCGAAGACCACTCGAAAAGAAAATTAGATCAGAGATTAGATTATAAAAGGATGGTGCATCATACGCGAATATTCTCCGGAAAATAAAAGATGACAATGGCTTAGAGGAATTGGGCTCAAGCGTCACGTACGTAAGAAAAACGTTGAAAGGAGACCTGCTATTAGAACTAAACAAGGAAAAACTTTAACTTCGGCTGAATAGAAGCTAATATACCCTTCACATTTCTTTTAGTAACTATGTGTCCAGTTTGTATGGAAGCTATATACTATTTGCAAAAAAATGAATATACGAGGCATATTGTAATCCGATCTGAACAATTTTTTCGGAGATTATGTTATTACCTGAAGCAGTAATCTATGTCAAATTTCGTGAAGATACCACGTCAAATGCGAAAGTTTTTCATACAAGCCCATGATTCCGATCATTCAGTTTATATGGCAGCTATGTGCTATAGTTAACCTGAATAATTTCTTCGGAGATTAAATTGTTACCAAAGAAAATAATCTATACCACATTTCATGAATATATCTTGTCAAATGCAAAAGTTCTCCATACCAGCTCTAGATTCCGATCGTTCAGTTTGTATAGCAGCTATATGCTACAGCATGCCGATCTGAACAATTTCTTCGTATATTACATTATTATTTTAGAAAATATCTTAAGTCAACTTTTGTGAAGATACATTGTCAAATGTGAAAGTTTTCCATACAAGAACTTGACTCTGATCGTTCAGTTTGTATGGCAGCTATATGTTATAGTGGTCCGATATCGGCAGTTCCGACAAATGAGCAGCTTCTTGAAGAGAAAATGACGTTTACAAAACGATATCTTAAAAACTGAGAGACTAGTTCGTGTATATACAGACAGACGGACATGGCAAAATCGGCTGAGCTCAACAAAATGATCATTTATACATATACTTTATAGGGTCTCCGACGCTTCTTTCTGAGTGTTACAAACTTCGTAATAAACTTAATACACCCTGTTCAGGGTATACAAACCAAGCGGATAAGAGAGCCGAAGCGTTCCAAAATGCCTTAGAAGGAGAGGTCGGTGAAATGGCTGTGATACAGCCCAAAACCCACAACGTCATGATTATGTGCAAGGATTTGGATGAAATAACTTCTCCAGAAGAAATTTGCGAAGCTTTGCAAAAATAATGAGAAAAGAAAATCTGGGAAAAGGGGGGCCGTCGCCCCGGGCGCAACGTCTTGGGGGGCGCCAAAACGATTTCGCTGTTTTTAAATATTCAGAAAAGAACTTCAACAAATTTTTTTACAAAAGTTATTATAAACGATAAAGAGTTGTACACTCACAATGAAATAATCTGAATAACAATGAAAAATATTAATTTCTTAAAATTAGTGATAGAAATTAAAGATGCACTTTTCTAGCTTTGTCTAGCGACGTGTCACTCTCACAGTTACCCTATGCTTTGAATGTAACAAATACTTTTATTTCTCCAAATTTTCAAAAATGATATTTAAGAACTCCAATTCGGGCAAAAATTCCTAAAAATTGTGTCAAAATTGTACAAGATATAGGGCGAAAATGGGTTTTTTCTATGTCTTTTAATAAGGTGTCTTGTAAATTTACTATAAATTTCCTCAAAAACCGTATTGTGAGAATTTTAGACTTCAGAATTTGCGTGGTTTCTAGTTCCTTAATTTTATATACTTAATATCGAAGATATTTTGTAAAAATTCACTTTTGTTCGAACCACCTCTTGAAACTTGTAGGTAGATAAAGGGGGGCGGCAGAACATCCTTGGCCCCGGGCGCCCGAAGTTGTAGCTACGCCACTGGCTGCTATGCTCCTCCCAGTGCCTCAATTAAAGATTTTGAAGACTTCCACCTGGAACTTGCTCTAGAAATCAGAGGAAAATCACCAATTATAATCGCAGGCGACTTCAACGCGTGGTCGACCGCTTGGAGTAGTGGGCGCACAAACCAACGTGGGCGTCTGATAACTGAATTCCTCGGCTTACGATTTTGAATAGCGGGCCGCAAAATACTTTTCAAAAGGGAAACAAAGGCTATATAATCGCCCTCATGTTTGCCAACGAAGCTCTTAGCAGACGCATTAAGTGGGCGGTGGAAACAAAACGATTTTGTGCCGAACTGTTCGAGATGGTCTGGAGTTCAGCAAATATACAAGGCGAAGACGCCATGCACTTTGTACCTATCCACAGTGCGAAAAGAATTGTTCGCAGCATGCGACGCAATCATAGTAGGACAGTAGAGCACAACAGCCGGAAGCCAGCGTATTGGTGGAATGAAGAAATAGCTGGGCTAAGAAAGCTCTGCAATTCAGCTAGACGCCGCCTACAATGTAATCAACGGGAAGAAAACAGAAGAACCTTCTAAAATCAGCCATTGGCCGCAGTAAAAAGAAGTGTTTTGAAAAACTCTTTTAGGAAACAAACGAAGACTCCTAGGGAACTGCATACAAAATCTGTATATCTAAATTCAAAAATAAGGCACAACAACCCAAAAGTGCATCCTTTTTGAAAAATATTGTCGAAACTTTGCTTCCAAAACACCACACTTTTCTTATGCTCAGCCTCGAACTGAAGTCGTAGAGCCACCAGTTAGTTAGTGACGAAGAAATATTGGCCATAGCCAGAAAAATTAAAAGCAGTAATACGCCTGGATTAGATGGCGAACCAAACAGAGCCTTGAAGGAAGCTATTACTTTGAAACCAAAATTAGTCGCAGAAATGTATAATGCGTGCTTAAAAGAAGAAATATTTCCCTACCCATGAAAAGTACAGCGTTTGGTTCTAAACCAAAAAAGACTCCGGAGGAACCTTCATCATATCGGCCCCTATGCATGCTTGACACTATTGGCAAAGTATATGAAAGCATAGTAAGAAACTTTTTGGAGTTAGTAATCCAGAAAGCCGGCGGAAAAAGAAGTCCACCATTGACGCACTATACGATGTCGTTGACACCGCGAAATACGCAGTAAGTGGCAAGTGATGGAAAGGCGGAACAAAAAAATATTGTACGCTAATCACCCTCGATGTGAAGAATGCCTTCAACTCAGCAAAGTGGGCAAGCATAATCAAGGCTCTGTATGAAATGCGCGCTTCTCAATATCTTATGGAAATTGCTATAAATTACTTTGAAAACAGGCGACTGTCGTTCGATACAGATGAAGACACCAAGAGCTCCTCAACGCGTTTAGAACTTGCGGAGCAAAAGACTGAAGTCTTGCTCATAAGTACAAGAAAAGTGTAGGAAAGTATATCTCTCACCATAGGGGAGTGTAAGATTCATTCACAGCCACACCTAAAATATCTGGGAGTAATAGTAGACTCAAGGCTAAAATTTAAGGACCACCTAGAATACACTGCAGGTAAAGCGAACAAAATCCTGAATGCCTTATCAAGAATGATAGCAAATAAAGGCTGCGTACGTTCCAGCCGGCATTTTTTACTTGCAAAGGTAATGAGATCGGTTGTGTTATATGTGGCTCTAATATGGATCCAGACGTTAGGCATCAAAGCATATACCAGACAAATAATCACAGTGCACAGTATGTCGGCACTAAGAGTTATCAGTGCTTTCCGAACAATTTCAAGCGATGCAGTTGAAGTAATAGCCAGTATGATATTCTTTGACATCCAGGGTGACGAATACGAGCGAGTGTACAAATTAGCAGAGCCAACTATAGGAGACAAAAGAGGAGAGAGTGAAAAACTTAACTAAATGGCAGTAGCGGTGGCAAACTTCACTCAAAGGCCAGTGGACAGACGTCATGGGGACCTCGATTTACATTTAACCCAAATACTAAGTGGACATGGATGCTTTAGAAGCTATGTGTACAGATTCCAGCACGACATTAGTCCGAATTGTCCGTCATGTTCAGAGTGATGTGAAGCCTCTAAGCATGAATTCTTTTATTGCCCGCGCTTTATAAGTGCAAGGGAAAAACTTAAAACTACACTCGGCGGTAGTTTTACGGTGGAAAATTTCACGACATTCATCTGTCAGTCCACTGAGAAGTCAGCGAAGCGGCAGCCTCAGTCATGACAGTTTGATTTGTCCATGCTAAAAAGGGTCCCCACACAGAGCCGCTATCCGTCCCCCGGAAAGGTAGTCGTCTTTTATGGTACCAGGGTTATCTCAATGACGAGGCCAAGGCGAGGGTTGACGTACGCCCTTATGAGGCAGTACGTTCAGAGTCGACCGGCGTAAAGAAGGAGCCTCTCAACTTACACCTACCACGCCAACTTAACGACGACGGGGGGAAACGTACTCCGAGGCCTGCCAGGGTTTGAACGGGACGGAGGCAATTGCGACAGTAGCTCGACAGCCATTTCTGATGGGAGTCACCGCATCATACTCAGGGGCCAGAATGCCGCTACCACCAGCTTAGGGTTCTAACAGATCCAAATAAGTTTTCCTACTCTAAAAACCAGTTTAATGCCAAAAAGTCGTCTATAGAGCTGTAAGGCGGTGAAGGCCGCAGGCCATTTAGCGTTACCCAGGCTGCGCCAGCGTGGAGGCGACCTGCACTACATCCCATTAATAAAAGCAGCTACCGTCACATCTCCCAGAGCATGCGTTTGCCAACAAGCGGCTTTTCGTCACGTTGGCAAACGCTAAAAATCATAAGTTGAACAAATTTCTGATGTTTCTTCTAGAATGGAAAACTGTCAACCCCCAAACCCGCAACAGACAGAAAAGAGTGACAAAAGTAGAAACACAGTTTTTATGGACTTTCAATATTTGTCGTTTCTAAAATATTTTTCCGTGGCTCGCGTCGATATGTATGCATGACAGCTCATACTTAAACATACATATTTACGCTGGTGTATAGGCGAAGTTGTTAGAGCGGCAAGGAAAGCGGTGACAATTGCCGATCGTTATCTTATTTTTTCAGCAAAGCTCGGATTTTCTACCAACAACACAATGTTGTGACGCTTTGTCGTCGAATCACTCCTCCGACACATTAACTGTTTGACAAAAGGTGTGCTTCGCCATTGGTTCTCCGTGTCAACGGAGATTTTGCTTGTAGCATTGAGTTAACATATTTACATACATGCATATGTTGCATGTATATAAATTTACAAACATTATGCGTATGGTCCGTCATACTTATTTACATGCATACATATTTATATATGAGCACACCACTTGGTCTTTTAAGATTATATCAAAACTTTTAATGTAAATGTATAAATGTAAAACTAATTACCATAGACCTATATTAAATGTATATTTTGGTAATACTACAAACAACATTAAATAATAAATATTTGAAAAGATTTTATGGAATCATCATGAAATAGGTCAATTATAACATAAGTATATGCTTTGATATCAAAAATATACCGATCATCTATAAATTATAAGCAAAATCGTTGTGCATAGTAAATAAGCGAATCAGTAAGCATTCATTTCTTAACATTGGAATTATCATTATTTTTCTCATTTAACACTGAAAATGCTCAATTCTGATATTTTCGAGTCCCCTGATGCAAAACTCTGGTGAAACACACTTATGATCTGTGGTCTGTGGTGAAACTCCCTCATCTCTGCCGAGTACCACTGCGGAAAGTTACGATATCTCAATTGAGAACCTTCTCTATCAGTCCTATTCTGAAAAAACCTCTCAACTGAGTTGAGAGGAAAAATTTGAGAGATTTCTTGTGAGGCTATTTTTGCTCAACCCTCATAAGAAAAAAGCTTAAAAAAGTCACCACGTGAGGTAAAAAGCTTTTTGCTGTCAAACAGCTGTTTTAATAAAAATAAGCAAACAAAAATCCACCTACTACGTACATTGCTTATCATCTACATAAGCATATCGCTGATAACCAATAAATAAAAAATAAATCCAATATTTGTTTATGCATTCATAAAACGATATAAACGATAGTAGAAAATCATAAAATTGAACTCTGGTGCCTAATGAAATATTTTATTTATTTTTTGTTCAATTACCAGATGCAGTAGATTTGAAAATGCTTTCTAAAATTTAAATATTTTTGCTTTAATTAGGCAGAGTTTGATATTATATTTCAGACGCTGTTCTAATTAACTTATTTCACATCACATTACATTTTGTTATTAATAAAATTATAGCTAACCAAACTAGATATATGTATGTATATGTTGGCTTTATTTTAAACATATGTATTAATAGAAAGATTGGTAAATAGTTTGTATAATATAGAACATTACGTACTGCTACATTAAGGCTGTAAAATCCTTTCCGGTTCATGAAAAGTGAGAGAGGAGTAGTGGCGTCTGTGCTTGAGGGTGAAACAATCCCAATATGGGTACAATCGATTTCGCCGATTGTGCCCTTGATTCCAAAGCATATAACTAATACCAACCCATTTTTTGTAAGAGCCATGCCCGTAAAAATACAAACACGCCAGGAAACGCAGATCAAAAGATATACTCGACTTCTGCACATCATGCGGCACCAATTCACCTATAAGTACTTTACATAGCGATTTTAGGAATCGAAATGTATTTATAAATGTTGTGTCTTGCATAGTAAAAGGATCGCTTTTGTCTCGTAAACCCTTCAAAATTTTCCTTCTACCCCCCGATTCCTCCTCCTCAACAATTGCCGCATACACAAAGAACTGTTCCTACATGCTAGTTATAACACTCAAATATTTAAAAAAAAATGTCAAATATTGATGTAAAACAAAACAAACACAGATGTTTTCTATTATGATGGCTGCTTTCACACGTCACAGATATTTGTGATAATAGTGAGCATTTGAGCTTTTGAATTTTCGCCAGAATAAGGTAACCCTCACTATAGTGAGAAACATCACTGTAGTGAGGTTGGTGACTTTTGTGAGGGCATGAGAATAGAGCTGTATGACAAAGAACGTTTATCATAGAGAACGTTCACGTTTTAGATATCGTAACTTTTCGCAGGGGTACTCGGTAGAGATGAGGGAGTTTCACCACAGACAAATTTTAAGCGTGTTTCACCAGAGTTTAGCATCAGGGGACTCGAAAATAGCAGAATTGAGCATTTTCGGTGTTAAATAAGAAATATAATGCTAATTTCAATGTAAAGAAATGTCCGCATACAAATTCGCTTATCTTCTATGCGCAACCGACTCAGCATATAATTTATAGATGATCGGTATACTTTTGATATCAAAGCATATACTTAGTATGTAAGTTTGTATGTGTATTAAAATTGACCTACATATGTATTTCATGATGATTCCGTAAAATCATTAAAAACATATAATAGATTAAAGTTTGTATTATTACCCAAATAATTAATATAAGTTTAAGGTAATTAGTTTTAAATTTATACATTTACATTAAAAGTTTTGATATCATCTTAAAAGATTTAGCGGTCGCACATGTGCTCATATATTATTATGTGTGCATGTAAACAAATATGACAGACCATACCAGTGGTCGGCAGGAGAGGATCTGTCACTGTGTTGGTGAGCACGAAAAAAAAGTAGCCCAGTGAGAAATTGGAATTAAAATTAAGCATCTAATCTAAATAACTAATAGTATAATGAAAATTAACAAAATGTCTTTTAAGGATATAGTCTTTTAAGGATATATTCTTATCTTATCTGTAAAAGACTTGGAACATAAAAGGCATTGCATGGCACCAAAGACATTTAGAATCATAAAACATTTCTTGCAGGGCATATTTGGTTTTTCGTTTTGTCGTTGCTGGCTCAATAGATAACTTGATACGAGACTCTTTGGTTCGAGAGAGAGCTGTCAATACTCGCATTTTTTATAACATTTGCCAATGAAGCCACTGCTGAAAAATATTAGCTTGGGCACTTAATAAATTATACAAAACACTAAATTAAACATTTTGAAAATGCATACATAAGTATATAAATGCTAAAATGCAAAATCATTAATTAATTTAAATAAACATTTATTTTGCCAAAATATGTTCGCACAGTTCAATGAAATTTCATTTCACACTAATTTCGTCAAGTAATTATAGCGCTGCTCTTCTGGCATCCCGACTTTTTCACTAACTGCTGGTTGACGGCACCCTGATTGTGTTTTGTTGCCAGCTCAGAAAACAGATAAGGGTGCCCTGCCAGCTGACAAGCGAGAGAGCAAGAAAAGAGATTCTGATCAAGTTATCTATGGCTGGCTCGACAACGACTGAACGATAGAGCGTAAGCGTACGTGTGAAGTTAGTTTGCGCAATTGTGCTAAGGAATGCCGACCACTGGACCATACGCATAATGTTTGTAAATTTGTGTACATGCAACATATGTGTGTATGTAAATATGTACACTCAATGCTTCATGCGAAATTTCCGGTGACACGGACAACCTATGGCGAAGTTCACGTTTTGTCAAAGAGTAAAGTGTCGACGGACCGACGCGTCGACAAAGCGTCACAACATTGTATTGTTGGTAGAAAAAAAATGTTTTGCCGAAAAAATAAGCAACGATCGGCAATTGTCACCGGTTCCCTTGCCGCTCTAACAGCTGTACCAACAAACTTGTGTAAATATGTATGTATATGTATGAGCGTGCATACATATCGAAGCAGATTTTTGCAACCCGCGTAAAAATATTTTTTCCATTCCTTGACAAATACAAATACATTCTACGAATATTGCTTTGAAAAAGTAATTTAATTCAAATGTATTCAATTACACATATATGTTTTCATTAATATGCACAAAAAGAATTCATACGAATACACATGTTTGCATAAGTTAATTTCCCCTACGCGGGAAATAATAAAAAAAAATGTATTTTTATTTTTGGTCAGAGCACGAACTCTGGCCGTCTTTATTCGAGTCTAAAACGGACTGAAATAATTACAATTATCAAACTTAAATGTAAGCTTAAACTAGCCTTAACTGATCCGGTCACCTGTCTTGCCTGGTGATCGGATTCCTAGAACTCCCTTCTGATCGCTGCCAGAACGTTGGCGCGTGTGCTGCGTTAGCAAAAGCTTGGGAGCGGAAGTGAAGTCTGGGTGTTGCAAGCAAACGTCGGCGCGTGTGCTGCGTCAGCGAAAGTTTGGGGGCGGAAGTGAGGTGCCTTTGGCACTGTTAACGTATTTGGCGTTAACTCCTCCCCTCTTAAATGCGATCGTCCTCGATCGTTCAAAAATATGGTAGGTCATTGATTCTAAAATTTTTAGGGGGTAGGCCGATGGCCTCAGCAGAGTTTGTTATATGCCTATTATTTGCGGTTGGAATTTCAACCTTGGGTATTTCCGCTTTCCTTCGGATTCTAGGGATGAATTTTGAAAATATGAGAAGGATTATTATGATGCTGCTTAGTGACAGCATCGAAGTTTTGCTTATAAAAGCATCTGTTTTTAAGAGCGCGATGCTTTTGGTGTTATTAATATGTAGCTCGTGTAGAGCTTCCATTGACAAAATATCAATGCGTTCGCTTTCGGATGGGGTTGGCTGTAATATAGAGGGTATAGCGATCAGTTGAGAGGCTTCCAAACTATAAAATTTTTGATTATTTATCTTAAGAGATATATTATGAAATTTTATTAAGTACGTTCCGGCAACAGTATAGTTTTCGGTAAAAGTATTTATTGTTCCGTTAAAATTATTTAATAAAATTATACCCGGTGATATTTCTTCTACGTGGGTACGTGTTGGTTATTACTAATTTTGGATGAAGAATCTAGGCTTTTAATCAAATTAGGTATACATGTGCTGTTACTTATATTAATTATTTGATTTCTTCTGCATATACTGATTTGATGGGAAAATTTGCATTTTTCTTTAATTCCAAATATTTCTGTTCCATTTGTTATAATTCGATCAAAATTTAAATTTACAATTCCATTAGCTTTCTTTACCGGCTTAATTATAATGTTTTGTAAGTTTCCCTGCCTGTTATTGGTATTTTGATGATGTATAATAACATCGTCTCGTTATACATACATTACATTAACTGTTGCAAATTCTAATGCTTCTTCCGTGTTTGCGAAAGGCATGTTTTCTTCTTCGAGTTTCTCTATTGCCGTACTTATTTCGATTTTATTTAGTAGTATTGAATTTATTACATTTTCTTTTGCCCATTGTAGAGCGTATTTAACATTTACTAACTCCTCCTTAACTCATCTTATTCTACTTCCTATGCTTAGGGCTATATCCGTTTTAAAATGGTCATCTTTTCTTATGAAGTTTACAATTTCGTTTGTAGTATTTATTAGATGGTTAATCTTTTTCCCTAGCGCTTCATTTATTATAACTTGCTTATTGCTATTTTCGGTTAGTTCATGCAGGTTTAGACTGATAGTTTGAAGGTCCTCATTGTCCGGACTCCCGGCATTGATTGCATTGATAGCTCTTTTCTTCCTATTGTTCTGGGGCTTAATTTCTTTAAGTACTTCGGCTGCTTGTCCTAGTTCGTGGTCGATTATGGTGTAAAACATGTTGTTTTTGGGTATATTTTTGTCAACGTAAGTGCGCATGTTTTGTATAAAGTCGTCGTAACTATTGAGATTTATTACGTGTACAATCTTGAATGTCCCGTCCTGTATCTTGGCTTCGCCGTCACTGACAGTAACTACGTAGGATGAGGAATAGTCCATGAATTTTAAGTCGGCGGTGCATGATAGAGATAGATAGATAAAGGGAAAAGAAATGTCGGTGTTTATTGTCGGATTTTGTTTTTGTGGGCTATTCTACCAGTTTTTGTCTTTATAGTAGTATTATAATTTTCGGCTACAATTTCTTTTCTGTATCTAGGGGATAGCTTATTCCCGATTCGTCTGTCGACCTTAATGTATACAACGTCTCCTACGCGGTATTCCTTGGGATGTGATCTTTTCCTATTGTGGTAGCTTAAGTCTTCGTTCTGTTTTTTTAACAGTCGTCCTGCAATTTCCTGTCTTTCTTTATTGGGTAAATGTTCAGCAGAGCGGCTTTTCCGAAAACGTGCACCAATTTTCGCGGGAAATGTCTTAAAATACTCGTTTTAGTTCTACTTTACGAATATGTTAGGTGCGTGCTTTTAAAAACAATATTTTCTTTGTGTTAATAGAAAAATATCGTATTTCCCGAAATCAAAAATTCACTTTTGCACTTTACACGTCTTTAGATGTTAAAAATATATTTTCTTTAAATTATATACACGTAATTATTGATGCTGTTTAGTAATTTAACAAGAGAAATTAGTTTTTATGTTATTTTTATAAAAATATGAAAAACTTCATGATCACTTCACTTCAATGGCAAGGTATGTTCGAAATTATGGCATCACTGCTGTAAATTCGAATGGGTTCATGAACTGATTTTAATTTCTTTTTATTTTTCCAATTATTATTATTTTCCTATTATGTATTTCTCATTTTTAGCAATTCTCGTTCAGACTCGAATATTGAGAATATCGATATTTTAATTTCTTTTTATTTTTCCAATTATTATTATTTTTCTATTATGTGTCTCTCATTTTTTTCGATTCTTGTTTAGTCTCGAATATCGAGAGTATCGATATTTCGAAACCGATCGCTGCTTGTATCACTACCCAATTGAATTTCGAATAGTGATGCCATTTATAGCGAAAATATCGTGCAAAATCATAATATTTCTTTTTGTTTTTATTGCAAAAAAAACATAAAAATAGATAACGCGCCATACATATTCGTGAATCGGAATTAAAAACGATTTTTTTAAGACATTTCCCGTGAGAATTGGTGCACGTTTTCGGAAAAGCCGCTCTGCTGAACATTTACCCTTTATTGATTAAGTTTGGATCGCTATTGATCCTTCTACCAAAAAAGGCTTCTATTGGTTTCCTATTTATTGTTGAATGGATGGTAAAATTATATTCTTTAATGGATTTTTCGAGCAGTTCACGGCATTATCTCTTGCAAAGTTGAATGGAAGCGCTCGACTTGTCCATTTGAGCAGCTTGTATATGGGGGTGTTCGGAAGATTTCTATGCCGAATTCATTTTCGATCATGAAATTAATTGAGTCGGAGTTAAAAGATTTTTCATTGTCTATAATAACTTTTTCGGGTACGAAGGAGTATAGAATGTCTCTCAACGGTTGTTTTATGTCCTCCGTTGCTCTGGATTTAATGGGTTTCGCAATTGCGTATTTCGAAAATTTGTCTAGTGCAGTCAGGACTAGTTCCTTGTTAGTTATAAAGATATCCAAATGTACGATTTGCCCTGGGAATTGTGGTATCGGTGTGGGCTGGAGTAAGGGTTTTGTGGGGTGTCTATCGTATTTATTTTCTTTACAGGTAATGCATTTGCTAATGACTTCTTTTATCATTCATCATTGATGGGAAGTAATATCTTTCTATTATTTGACCTTTATTTTCGATGCTATGTGTTCGCATGTGTGTTCGAATTATTACGTTTTGCTGTTCTTCTTCTTACTTTGTATTTACTAAAATGGAGTGGGTATAATTCCTGTATTAACCCTTGTGTCCGTTCGTCTGTTTTAATACAGTTTACGACGGAGGGATTAAGGTGTCTCTTAAGGAGGCTAATTAGGTTGTTTTGGGTGTAACTTGGTTCCGTAATTAAATGCCTATGGTAGGTAGGGAATACAATTTTAAATTGGTAACTACGGATCTGATCAGTTGTTACAAAAATTTGGTTCTTAAACGCATTAATTGGGGTTTCCACGCTATAAATTAAATTGTGGCTTGAGCTTTCGTCGCTATGTTGAGTTACTGTTAGAGAATTTACTTGTGAGGGTCTCGACAAGGCGTCTGCGACGACATTAGATTTACCTGGTGTGTAGTGTAACTCATAGTTGTATTCTTCCAATATTGCTTTCCAGCGCTTCATTTTAGAGTTATTATTTTTGTTGCTCAAGGCTTATGTTAAGGGTTGATGATCAGTATATACATATATGCACTTTGGCTGTACCGTATAGGTAATTTCTGAGCGAGTTCAATGCCCATATGATGGCAGGCATTTCTTTTTCATTAGCTGCATAATTTTCTTCAGCTTTATTTAAGGTTCTTGATAAGAACGTTATGGGTTTGTCTTTCTGGGCCAAGACTGCGCCTATGGCATGATTTGAGGCGTCTGTCGTTAATGAAAATTCTTCCTCGAAATTGGGATATGCTAGCATTAGGTCTTTGGAGACCAAGCTTTCTTTTATTTTATTAAATGCATCGATGGCATCAATGTCTAACTTAATTTGGATTTTTTCAGATTTATTTTTGCTTATCCTGCCTTCCTCCCCTCTTTAGAGTGTTGTTAGCGGTTTGGCGATTTTGGCGAAGTCTCGCACGAATCGACGATAATAGCCTCTTAGGCCTAAAAATGAGCGGAGCTCTTTAATTGTTTTAGGGTGTGGCATTTTCTGTATTGCTTCAACCTTTTCTGGGTTTGTTTTTATGCCGTCTGGGGAGGTTATGAACCCCAAAAATTCTACGGATTTTTGAAAAAATTTGCATTTATCGAGCTGCACTTTCATATTTGCAGGGTTTAGAGTTTTAAAAATTTTATTAATATGGTCGAGGTGTTCGACCTCTGTTTCGCTGAAGATGATGATGTCGTCTATATATACATAGCATATTTTGCTGATATGTTCGCTCAATATGTCATCTAGTGTCCTTTGAAAAATGGACGGCGCGTTTTTTAGCCCAAAAGGCAGTCGGGTAAATTCGTATTTACCGTTTTTAATTGAGAATGCCGTTTTCTCAATATCACATTCTCTTAGTGGGATCTGATGAAATCCGCTTTTAAGGTCGAGCACGGAGAAGTACTTCTTTTCTCCTAATTGTGCTAGCACTTTATTAATTTCCGGTATCGGATATCTGTCCGCTATTGTCAGCGCGTTGAGTTTACGGTAATCTATGACTACCCTGTATTGTTTGTTCCCTGCCGAATCTGCTTTTTTCGGCACGATCCAAACCGGGCAATTGTATGGGGATCTAGACGGTCTTATGATACCGTCATCTAACAATTTCTTTATTTGGGAGTCGACACTTTGAAATGGCTCTCCATTCTAGAGGAGTATTGTACGACTCAAGGGCAATATCCGCGTTCCCTACTATTTTGTTGCGAATAACGCTTAATATTCCATAATATTTAGGTGTTCCCCTTATGGCTTCGTAAATTTGGAGAATCCTGTCCACGGATTTCTTCCACTCTCCTGGTTGACCCGAGAACTCTCGAAGACAACGGACTACGTCCGGAATTTCATCAAGGTCAGTCAAGTTATTTCAATTTACCGGGTCGATTCCTTGATCGGAGAAATCGGCAAAATTAGAATTCGGATTTAGTGCGTTTTGCACAAGACGCTTGCCGTGCGTTTGAAAAATATTTTGGACCACACCCATGACTGCTGCAGTCAATTGATCCTGATTGGCTCCTAATCCTACTCCATGGGCGGCCTCTGAGGTCGAGGGGCCCTCTTGAGCACCTGCTGTCGTGCCCTGCAGAACAGGCGGGCGTATCAAATTATTCGGCTTCGACATTTTATTTTTATATGTGATACCTCTTTTTTTATTTTTTATTTGTTTTTATTTTTACCCTTTCCAGGAAAGGGCGCTTTTCTCTTCTGGAGGGTCCCGTAGGAATCGCAGAATTAAGCTGTATTGTAAAATATTGTTAGATTTCTGTTATTGGCTGTACAAGCCGTTGTTTATAATTTTGTTTTTTATTTAATCTTCTTAATACTAGTATCTCTTTCTTTCTAATACAAAAAATATCTCCTTATTTATAATATTGTATATGTGGTATAAATAAAAATTTATAGCTACGTAAAAATCCTGTGAAGCATGACGAGGTGACGCTGGAGATTGCTCCCTTTCCTCCTGCTGGCTACTTGGGATCTTCCTAGTCGCACGCTCCTCGTCGTCCTCTTCCAAGCGTGGGTTGAGGAGTCTTCTTGTGGATATTCTGCTTGCTATTTTTCGCTAATATTGCGATTGGGTTTCGGCAGATCGGCTTTATTTCTGCACACAATGCACACAAGCACTTTTGATGATTTACAGTTACTGGTTTCTTTTTGTTTCTGCCTTAGTTAGATACACGAACTCATTGCGGCAATATTTGCACATGTACGAGGAAGCACATCAAACTGTATTCAAAATTTTGGTTTTCCCTTTGTGAATTTTTAAATTACAAACTTAAATATTTTCATTCACTGTCTTTCTTATAAATTTCTTAGCGTTCAGCGATGCACTCATAAGTCATTTATGTTTATGTAAAACTCTGTATTTTTGTTTCACTTTTATAATTTTCCAACTGCCGTTAGTTTGTGAATTACTTTTATGTACTTTTAAATTTTCGCTGAAAGTTCTGTTTGTTCTGCGTTCGCGCTCAATATATGCAAAAATACACTTTATTGTGTGCGTACTGTTTTCTTCAATAATTTGTTTAAATTTTTGTTGCACTGCACTTCGATAATTGCGATTGAATAACTGCTTAATTCTGTCTAAATATTATTTATTTAGCTTGAGTTAGTTCAACTTTGTAAAAAAATTTCATTCATTTTTCAGCTATTGCAAATGCTGAAATTTGTAACTTCAACTTTTCACCAGATTGCACTTGCACTTTATATTTTTAATTGTCCTTTTTTTAGAGGACTCTTTAACCGGCAGCGTAAACTTTTTTCGCGAGCGGTCCCTGCTCGGGCGCCAGTAAATTTCCCCTACGCGGGAAATAATAAAAAAAAATGCATTTACATACAAATTTACATTGTGCAACAATTTCGTGACGTAACAGTTTTGCGTTGAGAAGAACAAACATAGAAATGCATACAAGTTTTAAACAGAAAAGTAAACACTTTTGGAAATTCCCAAAATAATATTAATTCATTCGTCTTTGCAGGAAAAATTTCAGTGGAATGTTTAGAATATTGTTGCGAGAAAAGATATAAGTAGTTTTAGGCACATCCACAATAAATAGAGTAGCATGTGTGGAAATTGTTCAAATGAAGAAAACCAGTGAAAGTGTACTGTTGTATTTATTTAAATTTCTAAGCATAAATATATTAATTTTTTAAAATGAAATGTGCAGTGGCTTGTTGTAATAATTATTATGCAATTAAAGGATCGAAAACGAGTTTTTTCAGTTTTCCGGCCGATTTAAAAGTTGCCAAAAGATGGGTGTTATTTTGCAAAAGAAATGATATATTTATCATTTATTTATATCTTCAATATAATTTCACAATTCTTTTATCATAATTTCATACATCTGAACTTATAATATATGTATATATTTATATACAACACAAGAAACGTCTTCTCCATTTGAATCACAACTTAATAGACAATTTTATTATCAATAGGCCGATATATTTCTTTAGAAATGATTCAAATCTTTTCACTCAACAATATTCAATCGCTTCACTAAAACTTTGCATTAAAATCGAAAGAATTAATAATATTTTGCGAATTTACAAAAGTTTTTACTTTTCTGTTTACAATTTGCAAGCCATTTGACAGTTTTTCACTCTTGTTCTTCTCAACACGGAACTATGACGTTTCGTAATGGCGGTCGTCGTAATCTTGTATTCTATCATTCTTGGATACGAGACTTTTTGATTCGAGAAAGAGCTGTCAAAACTCGCATTTTTTATAACGTTTGCAATTTATGCCATTGCTGAAAAATATTAGATTGGGTATTTTATAAATGTCTTTTGGGCATTTTGCAATTTCAACACTACCGCTGAGGTATGCAAATAGCGCGTTACCGATATTATTTTTGGGTGCCCGGTTCCCCAGTAGGCCTATAAAATATATATATACATATATATGTACATATTAAAAATAAAGACGTAGTTAACAAATTAAAAAAAGAATATAAACATCAGAAACAAAAACAATTCATAATGTAACAAATTAATGTAATAAAAAAACAGAAAAACAAAACAATTCATATAAAAATATCACAAATTTAAGATATATGTAGTAAATACATATATATATGTCGAATCGCTATTAATTTTGTTAAAAGGAAAAGAGAAGAAGGCGGGCAACATGTACCAATTTTGTCATCTCTAATAAAACTGTCATCTCAATTGAAATATTGGCATCTCTGTTAGATAAAATGTGTATACCATTTTTGTCTCATCCTTTTTATCTCCGTCTTCTGTTTATTGTAAGAACGAGTTCAGCAGAGCTCTCTGTTTCGCGTAGCCTCGGCGTGACAACGTGTTAGAAAGAGAGAAAGAGAGCAATCGCGGCGAATTTGATCAGTCGCGTTTCAGACGATGCTTGGATGATGCAATATTGTGAAGTAATGGAGCAGTAGTTGCTGAGCGTCATAAAAGAGTGGTCACGAAATGTCACAGCCGAGGAAATGCACAACTCGCAGCAATATTTCAGAGGCGGCTTTAATAATGGATAGCCACAACACCATTCCGACATATATTTAATACTATTGTGGAGGCGAAGTAGTTCGTAGTAAATAGTATTAAATGAATATGTACTTTAAATTACAACTATGTACCTCTTGCAACTCTGTATTCCTTTTCTATATTCTCTTTTGTTACATCCTTTTATAAACTGTAAAGACATGTTTATCCATATTGAATAAATTCAGTCGTTATTTAACCTTAAACCTTCTCGGACCATCAGGTTATGGGCCCAGCATCCCATGTGATCGCGAACGACTGGTCGATATAGAATAAAAGTGCATTTAATTAATTGAAAAAATAATTTGAGACTTCAGCATAATGGCTGGTATAGTAAGAATCGAGCCGCTAAACGCGGAAAATTATGATTCTTGGAAGCTACAAATGCGGGCAATTTTAATAAAGAATGATTTGTGGGAATACGCTGATGGCACTAAATTGTGTCCCACAGACGAGACAAAACTCTCCGAGTGGAAAAATGCTGACCAGAAGGCATCAGCGGACATTACGTTGGCGATAGCGCCATCAGAGCTAGGGCTGATTTCAGAGTGCAGAAGTGCACGTGATATTTGGATAAGGTTGGAATCGACATTCCAATCAAAGGGGCCAGCTAGGAAAGCAACGTTACTTAAACGTATAGCGTTGTCGCGTATGTCAGAAGACGAGAAAGTTCGAGAACATCTTAACGGGTTCTTTGATGCAGTAGCGAAGCTAAAAGAAATAGGCGTCGAAATTGGCGACGAGTTACTGGCAATTTTGTTATTGTACAGTTTGCCGGCGTCATACGAGACATTTAGATGTGCAGTTGAAACGCGAGATGAACTACCGAAGCCAGACATTCTTCGTGTTAAAATTCTCGAAGAACATGAGTCGCGAAAGTCAAAAGCAGACAAAGTGGAAGACAATAACGTGCTTTACATAAAGAAAAAGCAAAGCCAATCGTATGTTGATCGTAATTCGTCAAATTCAAAGGAAACAAAAAAGTGCTATCGATGCGGTAAACCGGGACATTTCGCGAGAAATTGTAATGACAAACAACAAGAACAAAATACGTGTGTGAGTGAAGAAACGAACGAAAAGGCAAAAGTGGCTTTATGTTCAGTAGAAAAAGCATTTGCCGTCCCTATAGGAAATATGAGATGGTGTTTGGACAGTGGCTGCACATTTCATATGAGTGCGAATAAAAACATTTTTGAAAGTTTTAAACTAGTAAATGACGAACTAAATTTGGCAACTAATTGCTCATCGAAGATAAGAGGTGTTGGTAAAGTGTGCACCACAGCAAACGTTTGCGGAAAACAAATTGACTTAGACTTAGAAAACGTTTTACATGTGGCCGATTTGCGTTCAAATTTGTTGTCTGTTGCTGAAATTACTGACAGGGGTTACACAGTTAAATTCAAAAAGAACGAGCCCGTGATTATGAACAAAGATAATGAAGTGGTGTTGGAAGCTGAACGAATTGGCAATTTGTGTTATTTAAAAACTTCGAAAGATTTCGCAAATTTGGCAAATTACAAAAACAATATTGATTTGTGGCATTACAGAATGGGACACGTTAACGAACGCGATTTGAAATCAATGGCAAACGGTTCGGCATATGGTTTAAAATTTAAACAAACTGAAGTACTTTCCGATTGTGAAATTTGTGCAAGTGAAAAGCAAGTGCGTGCAACTTTTCCTAGATCAGATGGAAACAGAGTTGGCGATCTGCTAAAGATTGTGCACAGTGACGTGTGTGGACCAATGAGGTGTGAGTCCCATAGCTGTGCGAAATATTTTGTGACATTTATTGACGAAAAATCAAGGTGGTGTGAAATATTCTTCATAAAACAAAAATCACACGTACTGAAAGTTTTTAAAGAATATAAAGCTAAAGTTGAGACATTCACGGGAAAGAAAATAAAAGCGTTGCAATCGGACAACGGGCGTGAATATTGCAATAATGAATTTAATACATTTTTAAAAGAGTGCGGAATCAATCGTCGACTTACGGCACCGTATACTCCGCAGCAAAATGGTATGGCTGAACGTAAAAACAGAACTCTCGTTGATATGGCCAGGTGCATGATGAAACATGCGGGTGCACCACCATCATTTTGGGCTGAAGCGGTGAATACGGCGTGTTATATTCGAAATCGTTGTGTAACAAGAACAACGGGTGAAGTTCCATACCGGGTATGGACCAAGAAAAATCCGACAGTGGCGTATATGAAAATATTTGGTACAATAGCATACGTTCTAAACAAAAATCCTTCAAAAGGAAAATTCGATTCGCGCGCTGAGCCATGTATATTTGTTGGCTACTCAGGCGAATCAAAAGCGTACCGTTTATATTCAAAGACTAAAAAGTGCATTATAATAAGTCGTGACGTAAAGTTCATCGATAAATCTGCTTTTGATGGAACTTTTGAAGAATTTGAGCACGAAAATGAAAAAGACGCTGAACATGAAAATAAAATGGACGTTATATTCGAAAATAGTAATACAGATAGCGAGGTCGAATGTGGGAATGAAGACTTGGTAGACGCGTCTAATTGTGAGGTAGGTGTAGGTAATAAACTACGTGGCAGAGGCCGACCATCGTATGTACGTACGGGGCAAAGGGGGCGACCACGAAAAGTGTATCGCCAGTTAATCGCTAATAATGATTCAGAGGAGGAGGTTACTGATCCAGACGATTTCTACGAGTGCAACGAAGCACGTTTTATAATTCATGATCCGCAAACTTTGGCATATGCTTTGATGTGCGAGGACGCGTCTTTATGGGTAAAGGCGCTTGAAGACGAATTTTTGGCGCATATGAGAAACCAAACTTGGCAAATAGTTGAAAAGCCTTTGAATCGAAAAGTAATTGGTAACAAGTTTGTGTTCCGTACAAAAGATGAACATTTAAAGAAAGTTCGACTGGTTGCAAAGGGTTATGCTCAACGACCGGGGGAAGATTTTCACGAAGTTTCTTCTCCGGTTGCACGGTCAACTTCAGTACGGCTCTTTACAGCACTGAGCACAGAGCTGGATCTGCAGATACATCAGATGGATGTAGTCACCGCATATTTGAATGGAGATCTAGACGAAAACATCTACATGGATGTTCCAGACTTACTTATGAGTGTGTTGAAGAAAATTCAACGAGGTCAACCTGTGTGCTTAAAAGGCTTGACAAAGTATAGTAGCGAAATACAACAAACAGCAAGAGAATGGCAAGCAGCTCTACAACGAGAAAACCCCGTATGCCTAGTGAAGAAAGCATTGTATGGTTTGCGACAGTCAGGGTTAATGTGGTATCACAAATTATCAGCAACTCTAAACAAGATTGGATTAAAATCAACGAAATTTGATCCATGTTTCTACGTACGTCGAGAAGGTGGTAACATTATGTTGGCTATTATATACGTAGATGATTTGTTGTTAGCATCTAATAACGAAAGTTGGTTAAAAACAACGAAGAAAACGCTCTCGCAACATTTCGATATGAAGGATATCGGTAACGTCAGTCGTTGTTTGGGTATAGATTTTCATCAGAATCTAGAGAAAGGCTATATATTTATATCGCAGAAGACATACGCGGAATCAATAGTGAAGCAGTTCGGAATGTTAGAGTGCAATCCTTCGAAAACACCTATAGAAGTGAATTGCAAACTTACCATTCCTACGACAAAAAATGAGGCGATTATGGCGAAATATCCATACCAAAGCTTAATCGGCGCTTTGATGTATTTGGCGGTATCTACAAGACCAGATATAGCGTATGCCGTAAATTTTATGAGTCAATTTAACAGCAACTACACTTAAGAGCATTGGAAGTCAGCAAAACGAATTTTACGTTACGTCAAGGGCACAGTACAACAGGGTTTACTATATAAGAAGACAGGTGCAGATTTGTATGGTGTAGTTGATGCTGATTGGGGAGCAAATTCATTAGACAGACGATCGTATTCAGGTTTTGCATTCATATATGCTGGGTCGTCTATAAGTTGGGAAGCACGGAAGCAACGTACTGTTTCGCTTTCCAGTACTGAGTCAGAGTACATCGCCATAACTGAAGCTGCTAAGGAAGCCCTTTATTTGAAAGGCGCTTTGGAAGAAGTGGGAATTGAGTGTGCCAGCGTAAAGTTATTTAACGATAACCAGAGTGCACAAAAGTTAGCAGTATCCTCGAATTTCCACCCTCGAACGAAACATATCGATGTACGGCATCATTTTATCCGAGACTGCGTACGAGATAAGGCAATTACACTAGAATATATGTCAACACAGAAAATGCCAGCGGACATATTAACTAAGGGTCTTACGGAACTGAAGCATAGTAATTGTTCATCAAGTTTGGGCCTTATCGAATGCAATCAAGAAGAAGAAGATTAAGCTCTCTACTTCGAGAGGAGGTATTGTGGAGGCGAAGTAGTTCGTAGTAAATAGTATTAAATGAATATGTACTTTAAATTACAACTATGTACCTCTTGCAACTCTGTATTCCTTTTCTATATTCTCTTTTGTTACATCCTTTAATAAACTGTCAAGACATGTTTATCCATATTGAATAAATTCAGTCGTTATTTAACCTTAAACCTTCTCGGACCATCAAATACTATTCTAATTATAATTTTCCTACCAAAATACTGTAATTTTTGAAATTAATTCTACACTAAGTACTACAATCAATATTGTGATACAATGAAATATTTATTTTTATTTAACGTACGTAGTAGAATTTAATTACAAATATATTATTATTATAGCAGAAACAGTGGAGAACGTAGAATCGTGACCCGTGTCAGCTGATACGACCTATCTTATGGGCGGACAATGTAAGTGAACAGTGAAAAACGCTACTCCCTTCTCTCTTTGATGTAGGATGCCGTGAGAATTCACGGCATTTGGATTTTTGCCGTAGAAACGTGTCAGTTCAATTGTTCAATTCACAACCTGTCGCAAAGCATCGTAAAATCGTAACATTATAAGTTTTTACACTTGTTTTTTATATTTTTACGATTTTACGATGCTTTACGACAGGTTGTGAATTGCTCAATTATGTTTGAAATTTTCTTAAAATAACTCAAAATCAGAACATTGTTCAAATGAAAACAAACAAAGATGGCTGAATTCTGCGTTTTTACCACGTGCTCAACTTTTAACACATTTCGCTCGATAAGGAAGGAAAAGAAAGGAAGGGAGTAGCGTTTTTGAATGTTTCTGCTATTACCCATGACCGAGTAAGTTAATATTTTTACGTTCTTCGCGCCGTGAACCTTCTCTATTATAAACCAGGGATAATGGGATGCCCAACTTACTCCACTGTGAGAGCGCCTCAAAATAAGCGTTTTTTATAACATTTTCCACTGTGGCCACATCGAACAAAATTAGAATTTTTGGGCATTTAAATTAAAACACCCAACATTCTCTATATTTTATATGTGTATATTCTCTATTTGCCGAACATTCTCTATCCACCGATATCCATTTTATCCCTGAATTCAGGAGATGCTCTCCACATGGCTTCTTCCTAGTTTTTGTATGTGATATGTAAATATGTGCGCAGATGTGTGCGAACGCAATAAGCGACATCAAATTAGACATGTTTATGAGCGACAGAAGAGTCCTTGTGTGAATGCAGTTTTACGTATTTACCGACCGACTGCAAGCGACATCTGTCAAATATTAAAATAAACACGTTCTTAAGGACACAGTTATTTAGACAGCTGCACGACTACACGACTGAACAAATAAATTTACTTATTTTTTGCACGAAAAATTTCACTTGAACAAAATATTAAAATTTATTGAAGTGAAAGGTATAGGTATGGCCACAACGAACCCTGCAAGACGGAGGTAACAGATTGCACAAACACATTGAAACATTTTCAGTTGTTCACTAACACTGCTACATTTTCTGGAACTTTCAATTGAATGGGAGAATACGTAAGTAAGATAGAGAAAAACTATCGACATTCTAAACATATTGTAATATTAACTTGCTAGAATAGGAGAGACGAATGCCCAATTTTTCAAGAAGAAGAAAACGAAAAGCGCAGTTTATTTTGGATTTTAAAGAGTTCGTTCGTTACTTGATAATTTGATACTTTATAATTAATTTCTATTATTTATATATACATATGTATATTATTAATTTCTTTTGTATAGAGAAACTAAAAGGCTTAACTAGGAGAAAAAGGTAAGCATTGTGAATTGAATGTTGTGCGTATAATTAAAAATTTTAATATTACAGAAAACATTTGGAGGATTCAAATATATTGGGTACAACAAACAAATAAGAGAGTAAGTTTTAAATTAGTAAAGCTAAATAGTGCATATTTATTTAAAAAAGTTGCTATAGATTGTGCATTTTTGTGAAATATGTAATTTGTACTTAATATCTACATATATATGTATATACATACATACATGTGTAAATGTAAAAAATTTAAAAATCAAAAATCTTTATCAAAGTAATATTTGTTGCTTTATTATATTTTTTAATTAAACGACCACTTAATATTTTTAATTTTATATAATAATTATATAATATTTTTTTTTTTAGTTTTCGACGTGGATATTTGATTCCTATCAATCAGTTAAGTTTTAGTTTTAAATAATGAATAAGAAAACCTTTTCAAACCTCTTGAGCAAGGAAAAATCGAAATTTGAAGCTAAGGTGGCAAAATTTCGAAGACTGAATGAATCTGTTCAAGAGGTTTCAAATGATAGTTTCGATAGGTTAGAGTTAGGGATTAGTGATAATGAACCAAGCACCAGCAGAGCAAGTGGTAATAGGTTTGAGGATTTTTATGATAGCGATAACGAAACCAATAGTAGGTATTTGTTTGAAGAAGATTTTCAATGTGTTGAGGAGGTTGAGGACCAGTCCGATAAAGTGGTCGAATTGAAGGCGTGGGCAATTAGAAATAATATTTCTCAAAATGCTCTCACTGACCTGCTTCAAACTTTAGATAAAGTTGGTGTTAATGGCTTGCCATTATCAGCGAAAACCCTCCTCGGAACAATGCGAGAAAAAGTTTGCGTTGAAGCCATACCAGGTGGAGAGTTTTTGTATTTTGGAATAGAAGAAAACTTAAATTCTCAAGAATTTGACTTTTTAGAAAATTACGAAAAGGTGGATATTGACGTTGGAATAGACGGGCTGCAATTAACAAAGTCGTCAAAAAATTGTCTGTGGCCTGTCATGGGTTCAATAGACAATTATCCTCATGTTAGTCCGTTTTTAATTGCCTGCTTCCAAGGAAGAAGCAAACCAAATAACCCTGAAGATTTCCTTAGAGATTTTTGTAATGAGATAGGTCTTCTTAGAGCAAACGGACTGAAAGTAGGTAGAAATCAGTTAATAAAACAGTTCGATATTAGGTCCTTTACCTGTGATTCACCTGCTCGCGCCTTTGTGACTGGAGTTATCTCTCATACAGGGAAAAATTGTTGTCCAAATTGTGTATGCTCAAGTCGTTATCTGAAAGGGAGAGTTAGTTTTTCAAGCAATGTAGGATCAGCGCAAACTGATGAAAGTTTTAGAATTAGGAGAGATGGGGAACATCATAGATTAGAGTATAGGGAGAAAGAAATTATATTAGAATCTGCAAATTTTAATATGGTTTCACAGTTTCCTTTGGAACCAATGCATTTAGTAGACTTAGGTGTAATGAAAAAATTATTAAAATTGCTTATTTCTAAAGGAAATATTTCCGTAATGAATGAGAAGCTGCGTTATTTGGCAAAATATGTGCCGTCCGAGTTTTGTCGAATAGTGCGTGACTTTAATAAAATAAGCAATTGGAAATCAACAGAGTTCCGACAATTTTTGCTATATACAGGTATATTTGTTTTAAAAGACTGCATTGATGAATGCCTGTACTATCATTTTCTTTTGCTTCATGTCGGAATTCGACTTCTTTCATATGAGCAGTCAGAAGAACACCAATTAAATGTAGCTGACAAAATTTTGCAAGAATTTGTTAATTTGTTTTCAAGTATACTTGGCGAACACCTAATCAGTTTTAATGTACACGGCATATTACATTTAACTGACTGCGTAAGACGGTTTGGCGCGATTGATAATTTCTCCGCATATAAGTTTGAGAATTATATGCAAACATTGAAGAAAATGATAAAAAAGCCGGATAAAGTATTGCAGCAATTAAAAAATAGATATTATGAGAGAAAGAATATGTATGCAGCTTCTAGCAAAGTTTCAAAATTTGGGGTATTTTCGTTAGATTTTAAAAAAGATAAGGATAGCTTTTGTTATTCAGAGAAAACAGGGCCGATAAAACTCATTGGCGAAAAAATAGAGGGCGATGTTTTTATAGGCCTTCTTTTTTCTGGGACTTACGATTATTTTCAAGTGCTAATTGCTTCTGCAGATTTAGGCATACTTGTAGGTAAAGTTTCAGAAAATGAGGTAGTTTTAAGTAGGTTAGATATTAAATATAAGTATTTTTCCATACCTATAGATGATAAAATTCTTTTAGTTCCACTCATTCATCACCTTTTTTATGATTTTTCATAGAATGAATTTCGATTACCTCGTAGAAGAAATCGATTCCGAAGTGGAATGCTCACAACCTTTGGGCCCCTAAAGAGGTTGTATTGAACATAAATATTTTTCATTTTTTAATAATATTTTTTTACAGATAAAGTGTTTAAACCAAATTCTTACAATCTCGTTTGCGCTCCTCCAGCAGAACCAACAGAAATTGTGGTACCGTCACCATCGTCTGGCGGCCATGCAGGTATAATGTATTAATATATAAATATATTAGTATTTGTTTTATAAAAATACATTTATGTTTTTCAGATATAATCCAGAAGCTGGATGCTATTGAGACCCGTCTCACTGCCATTGAGAAGTCCCTAACAGACAAAGTAAGTAACGCAGTATTACAGTACCAAATTAAAACGGAAGCTAATTTTTATATTTTAATTTTATAGATGCCAGAGAAGGCCGAGGTGCAGGCGCAAAGTAAATTATTGCGCGAATGCCGCGTCATTGCGGCAAAGACGCACCATTCAATTAGCCGCATCACCGGTGATTTGGAGGACGAGCATTACGTGGAGCTCGCTTCGAAACTACCCATGTCATCGGAAGAGCACGTGCGCTTCGTGGAAGACAAACTTTCCCAAAAGGAAAGCACGGATGCTATGGTAAATATTTCGTTTTTAAATATTATGCGATTGTAATATAATTTACTGTAATTTTTTTTACAGATGCGGCTAATATTGAACTCAAAGGGCGCAAAAGGCAGTGTGGACGGCGTACTTCGTGGTTTGTTTTCAGACGATGTAATGTACCATTACAATTTAGAGGGGCGCAAGGAGAAGAAACACCTACTAAAACTAAAGTGCGTAGGGTTAGTTTTTGGTAAGTTTTTTTACTGGTATATATTTGAATGCCTTAACTTATTAGTTTAATTTTAGATATATTTCCTGACAAGGATGAAAGCAGTATATGTGGGGAGCTCCGGAGATTTGTGGCCTTAAGCCACAATCGTTATAAACAGAAGAAACATAAACTAAGGGCTAAACTAATATAAGTTTTATTATTATTACTTATATGTATTAGTGTTAAGTTGTAAATACTAGTTTTAAGTTGTACATATTAGTTTTAAGTTGTAAATATTAGTTTTAAGTTATACATATTAGTTTTAAGTTGTAAATATTAGTTTTAAGTTGTACATATTAGTTTTAAGTTGTATATATTAGTTCTAAGTTGAAGTGTCTAATTTTACTTTTAAAAATATGAATTTTTACAATTACAATTTTTAAACTCAAATAACTTGTATATAATTTTTCTACCGAATGCAATAATAATAGGCATATTATTAATTTAATTAAAATCTGATTTTGATTTTATTATTAAATAAAGCAAAATAATTAAAAAAAATGACTTTTATTTAAAATAATTGAATTTGCTAGAAGTAACAAATGGGTAACAGAAATGCTAGTTACAGCTTGTTCCTGCTAACATGATTACATGTTAAAGGTAAACTGATAACCAAAATAATAACACTAACAGATATTCGGGTAACAAATACTTTTTGTTATCCATAACACATAGGTAATCTTTGCGCTAACAAAAGAATTTGTTACCCGTAACATACTGTGAAGAGATTTGCTAACAAATGTTTGTATTCTGTTAGAACAAGGCAGCATGCGATATTTGCCATTGGTTAGAGCGAGATAACCATTGAACATTAAATAGCTATGTGTTACTTTTTTCCCACTCTCTGAACAAAAGTAACAAATATTTTAACGAATGCAAAAGTGAACAATAACAACTCGTTTACACGTTCGCTAACAACTACTCGTCTTGCAGAGAAATTGTGTATATCTCGCCTATTACACGAAGCAACTTTTGTTGCGGCAACTCTTGGAGAGAGAGGAGAATCGCGCCGAGTTACCAGTGTTCAGCAACTCGCTTTGTGTTCTTATTCGTAACAGTCCGCTGCGACGTTTTTCGGCATTCGTGTTCTTTCTTTCGTAGTACATAGTTGCATTTGCGTATCTCTTTTTGAAATTAATATTTTGAATATATTTAAAAAATTGAATTTCATCTTTTGGTAAGTAATTTGCAAATATGTATACAAATATACATAATATAATATAAATATTTTAGAAAATGGAGTATGACGAAAAAATCGAATTAATTAAAGATATTGTGAAATGTATGGAGGAAGCCATACAAATTGATTCAGACGATAGTAAAAATGGTAATATATCTTTGTTTTAATAAATAAAATGTATTTTTTAATTGGCAGAGCTGATTAATATATGTGATAGAGTGGCCCAAATACCTACAGTTATGTGAAAAATAATAAGGACAGGGATGCAAAAACCCAAAACTTCAAAATATTCCTAGTATGCCATGAAAAATGCCGCCAGTTAACGGTATATTTTTTTCACTCATTATTTACATAAACAAATTCCGTTAGACAAACGCAAAGTATTTGCACACATTTTGGATACAGGCATTCTGTGTTTAACATATTCAGTATTCGGTTGTGCGATTTAATGAGGACAGCGTGTCGTTTTAAGACAATATCGAATTTTCTTTTATTAAAACGTGTTTATTTGCAGAGATAAGGTAAGAATAATATTTTCAGTTTTAATATCAATCATTTAGAACCAGATTTTTTTCTTTGTTGAATAGATATGGGGCAGGGTAAGCACTGCGATCCGAAATCTCGAGAACATATTAAAAACTTGGTGAAACAGGGGAATTCGTACAGAAAAGTTGCGAATTTACTTAATATTTCAAAAACAATGGTTGAAAAAGCAGTTAAGTGGATTCCCAAGATTGAAACATGCGGCAGAAAGCCTAAAATAACTCTGTCCACCAAAAATAGGATAATTCACTGTGTTAAAAAGAATCCATTTATCTCATCCAAACAAATTAAATGTGATTTGAATATTGATGTTGACCCGTCAACTATCCGCAAAGTGCTCATTAAGGAAAATCTCAATTCCCGAAGTCCTAGAAAAGTGCCTATGTTATCGAAAAAGAACGTGCAACAAAGACTAAAGTTTGCTTTGGTCTAAGGAGAAATGGCGTAATATTCTTTAGTCTGACGAAACAAAAATAAATTTGTTTAATTCTGATCGAGGTATTCATCATGTTAGAAGACCACCAAACGCAGCTTACAATCCTAAATATACCATAAAAACCGTTAAACATGGTGGCGGAAACATTATGGTCTGGGGATCGTTTTCATACAACGGTGTGGGGTCGCTCCATCGCATACAGGGTATTATGAAGGCAACCGAATATGTAGAAATTCTTCAAGACTGTATGCTACAGTACGCTGAAGATAATATGCCCCTTAGGTGGATATTTCAGCAAGATAATGACCCCAAACACACAGCTAAGTGTACAAAAGAGTGGTTTAGGGTCAATAACATTGAAGTAATGGAGTGGCCTCCGCAGTCCCCGGATCTAAATCCAATAGAAAATTTGTGGAATACAATGAAAGCGTCAATAAGAGGAAAGTGCCCAAGTAACAGTGACGAGCAACTTATTCAGGATTCCTGGAACGCATCCCGGTTTCCGTCTGCCACAATCTAGTTGATTCCATGCCGAAGCGGTGTCGATCAGTTTTAAACAACAAAGGATTTTAAACAAAATATTAAACAATTTAGAAATGTATTTAAACACAATTGAATGAAAACTATTTCCTTTTTCTTATTTAATATTGTTGATTTTTTAGTTAAACTAGAAATGTCCTTATTTTTTTCACATGATAATATCTCAGATTATAAGAAAAATGAAAATAAAATAAAATAATTTCCCATATCTGGGTAGAACTATACAAAAAACCTTTTTCCAATTTGTTTACAATAATTTAGGTTGGTTCACTTCTTTTAATTCCCTCCCATTTTTGCATCCACATAAACTTCATTCACCGCAGGCCACTGTGCTTATTATTTTTCACATAACTGTATAAGGAAAACGAAACGACAATGATATAAATTAAAGTAAAGTGAAAGGGAATGAGAAAAAAACTCGAACAGAGTTGCGCAACACAAATTGCTCGTGTGAAGGTAATAGGCGACAGCAAAAGAGAATCGCCCGAGAATCAGCAACAAAAGTTGCTTCATGTAATAGCGCTCTATGCAAAATGGACAGCTGTAAGTGTAAACACCCCTGCAAGACGGGTAGTTGTTAGCAAACGTGTAAACGAGTTGTTATTGTTCACTTTTGCATTCGTTAAAATATTTGTTACTTTTGTTCTGAGAGTGGGAAAAAAGTAACACATAGCTATTTAATGTTCAATGGTTATCTCGCTCTAACCAATGGCAAATATCGCATGCTGCCTTGTTCTAACAGAATACATGCATTTGTTAGCAAATCTCTTCATAGTATGTTACGGGTAACAAATTCTTTTGTTAGCGCATTGGTTACCTATGTGTTATGGATAACAAAAAGTATTTGTTACCCGAATATCTGTTAGTGTTATTATTTTCGTTATCAGTTTGTTACCTATAACATATAAGCATGTTAGCAAGAACAAGCAGTAACAAGATTATCTGTTACCCATTTGTTACTTCTAGCAAATTCAATTCTTTTAAATAAAATTCAGTTTTTTTATTATTTCGCTTTATTTCATAATAACATCAAAATAATCAAATATTTACTTAAACTAATAGCGAGCTCCACGTAATGCTCGTCCTCCAAGTCACCGGTGATGCGCCTATTTGAATGGTGCGTCTTTGTTATACGCATCCAAACGCTCCAAATGATTTCTGTAGTATTAAAAATTTTAATTACACACACGACATTCAATTCACAATGCTTACCTTTTTCTCGTTGTTAATCTTTTTCGTTTACTCTATATAAAAGAAATTAATAACATATATAGCATAAATGTATATAAGAAATTAATTATAAAATATCAAATAATGAAATAACGAACTTACCTCTTTAAAAACCAAACTAAACTGCGCTTTTCGTTTTCTTCTTCTTGAAAAATTGGGCATTCGTCTCTCCTATTCTAGCAAGTTAATATTACAATTTGTTTAGAATGTCGATAGTTTTTCTCTATCTTACTTACGTATTTTCCCATTCAATTGAAAATTCCAGAAAATGTAACAGTGTTGGTGAACAGCTGAAAATGTTTCAATGTGTTTGTGCAATCTGTTACCTCCGTCTTGCAGGGACAATGACTGCGACGGACTGCAAACTACATCTGTCAAATATTAAAATACACACGTTCTTAAGGGAAGTGTAATTTTGACAGCTGCACGTCTACACGACTGCAGGCCGACAGTTGTCGTTCTCGCTAACTTCAATATCCTCCTATTTTTGCCAACGACAGTAGGACGACAGTAGAGTTGACAGTAGAATGGAAGATAGAAAGAGGAGGGAGTGGTGATGCCACTAATATGTAAAATGTAAAATTATTCACAGCTCTAACAAACTTGACGTTATTTTACAAATAAAAGCATAAAATAGCTATATTATAGCTCTATTATATCATTTGTAATAACAATTGATAATTTAAAGCAAAAATATTGACCTATTTACTTATTTTTTGCATAAAAAATTTCATTTTGAACAAAATAATAAAATTTCATTGAAGTGAAAGGAGTTAGTATGGCCACAACGAAATTGTGTACATACAAAATGGACAACTGCGTTGTTTTGTGTACATGCCGGCCATTGTGTTGTTGTTGCTTCTCAAAATGTACATGTAGTAAGATGAACAACGACGTTTTCAGTTCACTGTCGTGCTGCTGCAGTCTGTCGCAGTCATTGTGTTTACACTTTGTGTTGTTTTGTGACATTTCACTGTCGTGCTGCCATGTCGTGTCGCGCTCTATGTGTTCAGCACTTAATCGTTTAACTTCGTCCTTTTACCTTCGATAACTATCTATATTCATGTCCGCTGTATACTTTATTGCATACTGAAAATCATTTAGAACTGATAAAATGTGTGGGAATATAAAATATATTTTATTGTTGTTAAGTGGAGTCTTCTTTTTTGGCTTAGTGTTATCATCAACAGACGAGGCTGACCCATATGAAATTCTCGGAGTAGTAAATCGTGCAACAATTCAAGACATTAGAAGAGCATATAAGCATTTAGTTAGGGTTTGGTGAGTATAAGATAGATGCCGAAATATATATGAATATTTGTATTTATTATATCTTGAACTGATATAGCTTGACAAGCTGAAACGATGGCTGGGCACAATTCCGATTTCTTTGGCGTAGAGCTTACCGTGATCCTCGTGATTAAAAAATATATGGGGTTATAGGTATCGCTTAGTTTACGAGATATTCGATCAAATGTTCAAATTATTGTACATTTCACTACGTTTAACTCACTTTATGCAGATATTTCGGTTGTGATTTAGAGTAGCTTGTCCCGATTTCGGGGCTAAATGGATATGTACGGATAGAAGAGGTCCTTCAGGTCAAGAAAACATATCGTCACCTGAAATGCAGAATAATGTAACAACATTTTCGGAAATTTACAGTGGCATGAATGAAACATGAAATAAAATGGAACATTTTTTTTTTTTTTTTTTTTTTTTTTTTTATTCAAGTTAAATTTACAATCTGTCTTAATGTTAATAGACAATAAGTAAATGTGCTGTTAAGGTATAAACGAATTGTGAGTGTTACTTCATTAAGTGACCCTCTGTTTAGTGACAGTATAATAAAAATAAAAATAAAAATCCAAACTACATACATACTAATTTACATAATTATTTGCTATTTTCTTTATGTTAAAATAACATAATCATCACTAGTTTGTGCTAAAGTTATTTATTTACATTACGTGCATGCGTGCTGGTTTACAAGTTCAATATGTCTTTTCTTTTTAACCTTGTTGTAGTGGGTACCTGTAGTAATGCCACTGCTAAAGGATTGAGATGGATCTCTAACCTGATTTTGTATCTTTCACTAAACTTTTTTATTTCATCTTTCACTTTGCATATTTTTAAATCTCTGTGAATAGTATGATTTGAAACATACCATGGAGCTTTTGTAATTGACCTGAGAGTTTTTGATTGAACGCGCTGTATTATTTCAATATTTGAATTGCTTGCCGTGCCCCATATTTGTATCGCATAAGTCCAAATAGGTTTGATGATGGTTTTATAATTTAGCAGTTTATTTTCAAGAGAAAGAACAAATTTTTTTGGAACATGAGTGAAAAAAAAATGTAATATTGGTTAAAACTGTTTTATATCTGAGCGCAGAACCTGAAAATGTTGGACGTATGTAATATTATGTACGTAATTTGAAGTATTGAATCGTAATCAATAAGACGCTCGGGGAAACTTTAGTATACCATCCCACGATGTCAGGGTTAAAAGTGGTATGGTTGGATAGGGCTAATGCTCCAGATTAAGAAAATATATAATTATAGCCGCCGCAAAATTATAGTTTTCGAGATATATGCATTTAAAGTTGAAAATTTCGCAAATTTAATTTTGCAATTTCTCGAATTATAGTATCTTTTTCTTTCATATTATGCACTCTTTATACACTAATACTTCACTACAATATTTCTTCATGTTTGTTTTTTTTTATTAATATTTTAGATATTTGCTTAAAATAAGCATTTTATATTTTACATAAATATTACACAAGTCTACAAATAAAAATCGAAAAAATGCAACTGTCTTGGCTATGCGTGCATCGTTATCTTTGAAGGTTCCTAAGTTTGAATTAGAAGGTAAAAAAACCTCACGTACAGTTTTCCAGTTACAAAAAAAAAAGTCTCTTTGAAGAAATATTTGAAAAATGCCCTGTTGACTAATATACTGATAAAATTTAAAAATAAAAAAAATTTTTACTTTATGTAAGACGTTTATTATATCGTGTAATAATTACATATAACTATTGAACCTGTTTTGTAAATTTCCTGTTTGCAAATGGCGATTTTTTCTTGTATTCTCTACTACTTTCTCTCATTAGGAACCAACAATAATCCCCCATCATTGCAGGATCCCAGCGGCCTTGATATCTCTGTTCCATTGTTGAAATATCTTGGTGGAACCTCTCTCCCTGTTCATCACTTACGGAACCCAAATTTTGTGGAAAAAAACTCAAATGTGAATGTAAAAAATGAATTTTTAGTGACATTCTGCAACCTATTCTTTCGTAGTTTTCCAGCAACTCGTCGATTAGTTCCTCATACGTGTTAGACTTTTTGTTTCCTAAAAAATCCGTGACAGTGCTTCTAAATGATATCCAGGCTTTACGTTGAACGGGGTTTAGTTTCTCTTCAAACTGCTTGTCCTTCAGAATTTTTCGGATTTGGGTCCAATGAAAATTCCTTCTTTTAGCGTCACTTAACTTCGGGAAAACTTCTTTGAGGTATTTGAAAGCTTCGCTATTCTTATCTAAAGCTTTAACAAAGTTTTTCATCAATCCGAGTTTTATGTGTAAAGGGGGCAGCAAATTCTTACGAGGGTCAACTAGAGGTATATTCTGATGTTAGCTTCACCCGGCACGAAATCACCTCTTTGCGGCCAATCTTTTATTTTGTAATGTTTTTGCTCTACTGTCCCAAAGGCACAAAAAACAGCAGTATTTAGTAAATCCCCCTTGAAGCCCAAGAAGTAGTCCTATGACTTTAAGATCACCACATATCTGCCACTTGTATGTGTTGTAGTTTGTGCAATTCAAAATCAATGACATACTTTCATAAGTTTCCTTCATATCAACAGCGTGGGAAAGTGGAATTGAAGATTTAGTGTTGCCATTATGTAGCAGAACGGCTTTTAAACTTTTCTTAGATGAGTCTATGAATAAACGCCACTCTTCTGGATTATGTTGATAGCCTAACTTCTCCATAACACTTGCAGGATCAGTACAAAAGCAAATTTTATCTCGTAATGTAAAGAAAGAGGCAAACTCTTCATTACGCGTTTAGATACCACACGGTGACCTTTGTACCTTTGGCCAGTAAATTCCACTGCTGTAACCTTGATGCTAAAAGTTCTGCATGTTGTTTAGATAAGTTAAGGTCACGCACTAAATCATTAAGTTCAGGCTGCTCGATCAAATGTGTTTTTTTCTTTTCTTTTTCATCTTCGGAAATCTGATACACAGGAGATTCTTTGCTTCTTTTACGGGATATAATATTCTCTTCTATATCATCATCAACTGCACAACGTCCAAGTTCTGTATCTAAGTCCTGTGGCAATGGTGAAACGGGAAATGGTAAATTTTCGCCATGAGGAACGGGTCGTTTAGCTGAAGATATGTCGGGATATTGAATTTTGTGCATATTTTTTTTTGAAAATCCATATACGTTTGTCATACAAAAATAGCAATCGGTAGCATGGTTTGTCGGCTCACACCAGATCATCGGAATAGCAAAGGGCATTGATGATCTATTTCCTTTAAGCCAGTGGCTTAAGTTTGACAAGTCTGGCAACAAATATGAGGAGTCCAATTCCGATCTTGATTCACTATAGGAAAACCAAAATACTTGAGATATGCTAATTCAGTCACTTTAGTTATTAATCTGGCATAAGATTTAGGTGTATACAAGCCACAAACATAACAAAATTAATCAGTCGATGTATTACAACCACGTTTTCGTACTTTAGACATTTTAATCAAAAAATCTCACTTTCCACGTCTATCGCAATAAATATACAACTACCTTCAAGTTTTAAATTGATAAACAAGAAAGAAAACAGATAAGACATACGAGAAATATCTTAAATACTCTCGACTAACAAATAACTCGAAAGTATATATGGATTTGGCGCAAGTAGAACAAAAAATTTACTTAATACTACGTAAAAAAAATAATTTTGAAATTCTTCAAAATCTTACGTGGTACGGAATTTTTAAATATGAATTGGTTATTAGTACACCTAATTTAATATAAAAACACCAATAGCCAATCAGTTGCATATTGCCTGTAGACTAGTGTTATTACACGCGTTACAAGCGTTACCATATCCAAAACGATTGAAAACAATAAAAATAAATAAAAAAACTCAAATGCAGGAAAAAAATTACCCTGGCCGATCCAACACCGGGCTGTGCCAACACCGGGGTGTGTCAGGTTTTTTTTCGAGTAAAACTCCTTTTTGCGTTGCCGTGTCAGGTTTTTTTTTCGAGTAAAACTCCTTTATATATATACTTTATATATGTATACTAAAGCCGACCCAGACACTTAATTTCGGATTTTTTGATTATACGTTATTTTGCATTTCAGGTGATATATATATTGCTGCCGCTGACTTATGGTTTTTGAGATATTTGCATTTGAAGTTCAAAAATTCAACTATTTAAAATGTGTGTTTCACCGATTTGTGATGAATTTTACACTTATATTTTAACTTTTATATCTTCACTAATTCGTTTCTAACCCTTTATTTTGTATTAAATAGTATATCTCAAAAACCATAAGTCAGCGGCAACTATATATATATATATATATATTCTTTATCTGGAGAACCTCCCCTATCCGTACATACCCATTTTAACCCCGAAATCGGGGGATGCTATTCTAAATCGCAGCCAAAACAACTTTAATTAAATATTAAACTTTAGTTAAAATCCATTTATTCATACAATAAGAAAATGGTTGCAAACAAATAAAAAATTCGTGTTGCCACATTTTGTAATGGAATAAAAATTAGAAAAAAATGATTATGCCGTCAATACAAAATTCATTCTCGTGTGATGAGTAATGTAAAATCTTTCTGAATTTTCATTATCTGGATAAATCCCGGTGTTGTATCGGCCAGGATTATTGTTTTTGAAGCGCGGCCGAAGCCGCCAAAGCAAAAAGGAATTCAACGCGAAAGAACTGAGCATGTCCAGGTGTTGGTCCGATCAGGGTTATGTTTTTGAAGCGCTGCTGAAGGCCGCCAACGCAAAATGGTGTTCAACGCGAAAGAACTGGGCCGGCTTTAATAAGCCATTCCACGATTTCAGGGTTAAAAATATGGTTATGGTTGGATAGAGCTGATGCTCCAGATTAAGAATATATCTAATTATTGCTGCCGCAAACTTACAGTTTTCGAGATATTTGCATTTAAAGTTGAAAATTTTGCAAATTTTATCTTGTTTTCGAGATATTTGCATATTATGCACTTTTATACCCTTGCACTTCACTACATTGTTTCTACATATTTATTTTTCAGTAATTATTAAATCTATATTTGCTTATAATAAGCATTTTATATTTTACACAAATTTCATTACATGCACAGTAATAAAAGTGTTCCGAGTTGACAGATAATAAGTGTTACCATAATTACACATTTATCAAATGAATAAAAATTAATAAAAAAAACTCAAACGCAGGAAACAAATACCATCGGAAATAAATTTTTCATTGTAACGAAAAAAAACGGCTTTAGGACTTATAAGTATGTTTAATTGCTTCTAATAATTTCACAAAGGGATCATAATGATTATTTGCAATATTCTTCCTCCAAATATACTCAAAAATTAAGTTAAAAAAATCTTCACAATTATTCCAATTGTCTTTGTTAAAAAACCGTTTAATTACGCGCCACTGGAACTCGATGCGGGTTCCGTCCTCTGCGACGAACCAATTATCGGGGTCGCTGTGATTAACCCGTTGGTGCTCATACCCATGACTGGACAGATAGTCCAGGAAATGGTTTGAAACATGTTGGAAATATTTTTTAATAAAAGAAAATCACATGAAAGTACATACAAAACAAAAAACGCTGTATTAAAAAAACCCTTCATATTCGGTTTTTAAGATGTGGCAAAGCTGATTTTTCTCATAATTGTAAACACTAACCTTTTCAGCCATGAGAGTGCTAAGTGATTTTTAATTTAATAAATTTAACTAAAAAATAACAAAATAAAAGTGAAATATGAACTTTTTACAATGTTTAGTCTGTATTTTAATATAAAAAGTGAAAAATGTGTAAACAGTTAAACATTGTTACTAATTTACTAATTTAAACATTACTTAGTGCACTAATGGCTGAAAGGTTAGAGTGTTTACCAGGAATAAAAGGATGGCCAACTTATTTCAGTGTGAGAGCGTCTCAAAATAAGCGTTTTTTGTAAAATGTTACATTATGGTCAGATCGGACAAAATAATTACTTTTGGGCATTTAAATTAAAAGAACCCACGTTTATTACGAAAAAAAAATATTAAATATTGGACTTTTAATATATGTTGAAACTAATTTTCTTTGTTTGTAATTTTATTGTTATTAAAATAATGACTTTTGAACTTTCAATACTTAATTGAATGAATTCGGCTATTTAGCTCTCAATTAAGAAATGTTTTTGCTCATTTTTAATTGAAAATTAATACTACTATGCATCACATTACAAAAAGTTTCATACAATACCTTTAAATTTCGCATTTTCTTATTTTCATTGTTTTACATTTTTATTAGCGATTTGGAACGGCCACAATCTTAAATAATAACCCTGGTCCAATACCCGGGGTAACCTAAGTATTTATTATTTTATTACGTAATATTATTATGTAATATTACTTATTTGTTTAATAAATTTGAATAAGAAAATATCTATATGCTGGAATAGTGTTTATGCTCTATACTATAGTACGTAGCATTATTATATATTACTTATTTGTTTATTAAATATATGTAAAAAAGAAAATATTCATATGCATTGAAAGAGGAATTTTAGCGAAAAGTGGAATTTCAGCGAATTTTATCATATGGCAGCGCTCCATTTCCTTATAATTGTTAGCACATAAGAGACGTCCACTACTTGTGTAAAACGTTAGATTTAAAATATATAAATATATATATATGTATATGCGAGATATTCGACTTCAAAGTTCAAAAATTCGAACATTTCAACAAGCTTTTTCACTACATTTAACACACTTTATGCACATTTTTTACTGCAAATTCATTTGAATAAACTGTAAACATTAAAAAAAAATTCACATTTTACAGTTTTTGCTGGTTTTATAAATAAGAAATATATATATGTACATATATATATAATTATTCGAATTTTTGAACTTTGAAGTCGAATATCTCGCAAACTAAGCATTTATAGCACCATATGTTTTTTAATCAAGAAAACTTCCTCTTTCCCACGGCACTCACATTTAATTTTTATTTTGTTCAATTTTAGCTACATTTATTAATTAAAAAATCACTTAGCACACTGATAGCTGAAAAGGTTAGAGTGTTTACAATTATGAGGCTAACGAGCGTTCATCTTAAAAACCGAATATGTAGAGTTTTTATAACGTCAGCGTTTTCCTGGTTTGTACTTTCACGTTATAATTGAGTATGTGAACACTTTTTCCATATACCACTGTGATCAAATTGAAAGGTAAATTTTGTCACTTGGAAAAATCTTCAGAGCCTTCTTCGATTCAGCTTTTAAATCCTCAATTGAGCCAAAACGGTGTCTTCGGAGTGGTCATATGAAATTGCTGCATATCGAGAAGTTGCGACACGATATTAGTTGAAAATGTGGCGAAATGATCACGAGCAACCAATTCAGTATGAGATGGTGTATTATCGCACTTCTTTGTTCAATAAACTTATACATAGTAAAAATCGAAGAATTCACATTTAGAGCCCCACAAAACGACGCATATCTCAAATACTAATTAATATTTTGACCTGAAGTTTAGCTTAGATGTCACTAACAGTACTACCAATTTACAGAAAAAGAAAATTACCGACTTGAAAAACGAAGTATAAATTAAAAATTCATCTTCAATTTGTTCATAGTAGCATATGAATAATGGGTGATTTCTATTTAATAAACCTAGATAAGTAAACCTATATTATAATATTGTGAAATGTATATGATTTTAATATAATATTCTTATACATATATTACAATTTTATATTAAAATAAAATTAAAGTTTACTATAATGTTATATAATATTTTTTTTTATTAAGGGGTTATTCTGGTCTAGAAATTAAAAAAAAAGAACGAAATTTTTTTTTATATTTTCAAAGTTTAACTATTTAAGAATATGTGTATGTACAAGAGAATTTTTCAAAATTCAAATTATTTTCAGAGATATAGGCATTTTTCTGACCCGCCATCCAAACTGGTTGGGCCAGAACTGATCGAACAAAAGACTTTACGCGAAACTTTAAACGCGTTTTTCTCAAAACTGACTTTTTCGGAACGATACCCACGATTTCTCAAGTTCTACTGTACCGATTTACTTGAAATTTTTATAGAGTCTTCTTTATAGGCTTGTCTATGGTTGGAACTAGCCCCATCCCCAAATTTTTATTTTTATTATTTTTAAAAAATTCGAAATAGTCAGAAAAAATTATCCAAAAAAACTTTTTTTTCAGGCAGTCGCCATTTTGTGAAACAAATTGTTTCCCACTTTTCCGTAGTTCCGGCCATTGCGACATTATTCTATATTAATAATCTTTTTTTTTTGGTTTCAGATAACTAGGAGTGTTGAAATCATAGGTATGGTCACGTGGAAATTTTTAGAGACCCTCCACTTCGTCAGCTCATAATTTTTGAATATTTTTAACTTGTTTTAGTTTTTAATTTTTTTATGTACTCTTCTAAAGTTAACAAATACTAATAAAAAAATTGATAGTAAAAATATTAATTGCCTTTTTTTTACGATACTTCAAAAATTATCTGAAACTCATGCTTCTAGACCAGAATACCCCTTAAATTAAAATAAGAAAATATTTATATGCATGGAAAGAGTGTTTATACTCATTTCAGTTTGGAATATAATCTACAGGCACTTTTTTTTATTAGAACTAAGATTGCTAAATAAAGAGGAATTTCAGTGAAATGCTCATATTTGCTTATTATCACATGACAGCGATTACAGTTTTTTTATTTTGAAGTGAAGAATGTGCGTAAAGTGGGTTAAATATAGTGAAATAACTTATTGAAATGTTCGATTTTTAGGAACTTTTATTATATCTCGTAAACTAAGCGTTTGCGATACCTATCTATAACCATGTATATTTTTTACTCTGGAGGTAGTTGCCGCTGCCTTATGGTTTTTGAGATATTTGCATTTAAAGTTCAAAAATTCAAATATTTAAAATGCGTGTTTCTCTGATTTTTAGAGAATTTTACACTTATATTTTTAAATTTTATATCCACTAACACTCCACTAATTTGTTTGTATACATTTGTTTTGTATTAAATAGTGTAAAAATAACTTTATTTCCATGTTTAACTTTCCTTGAAATCTATTTATTCATAAAATAAAGAAATGGTTGCAAGCAAGCAAAAAATTAGTCTTAGCATATTTATTAATCGAAAAACAAGAAAAAAGAAGATTATAACGTCAATGCAAAATTCATTCTCGCGTGATGATTAACGAAAAATCTTTCAGAATTTTCATTATCTTGATAAATCCCGGTGTTGGATCGGCCGTAGTGGATTTTTGAAAAGCGGCCAAAGGCCGCTAACGCAAAAAGGATTTCAACGCGAAATAAGTGAAGAAGCCCAATTATTGGTCCAACTAGGGTTATTTTTTTGAAGTGCAGCTGAAAGCCGCCAATGCAAGATGTTATTTTATGCGAAAATCTAATAATGTGATATATATGTATTAATACCCATTGGTCTATTATTTGTTTTGTTTCTTTTGTAAAATATGTACACAAGATAATACTGATTATTTGTTACAATGTAACCCTTTTGTTATTGTGTGAAACAAAAGAATGCTATTTTTTGACTATTTAATATAAAATAAATGGGTAGAAACGAATTAGTGAAATGCCGATGGTTGCGACTCAATATCGGTTGGACCGGGGTATGAATATCACGATGCACAACTTTTTCACAAGCTATGACTCGGAATATTTGCGTTTGCGGAATACAACCTTTGTGTGTGTTTGAATCAGTGTCTAAAAATCAATGCATTTAGTAAGCTTTACAACACATTGAAAGAAAAACGTGCTGGTACTTTAATTGCTCATGCCAGCGAAGATATAAATCTTGTAACAAAAAAACTACAAGTCATACATAATTATAATGAGCATAAAGGTCGTGTTGATACTTTTGACAAAATGCTACGTGGATTCTCTGGCAAAATAAAAACAAACCCCTGGCCTATGTCATTATATGCTGGATATTGTTGGATTTGCAGCGTTCAGGCTGTTTGATCTTAGTCACCCTATGTGTAACCTCAATAAATCTGAGAAGCGCAAAATATTTTTTAAAGAACTCTTTATGGAGCTTGCTCAGAAGCAATTACAAAACCGATGCAAAACAAAAACAAAACAACAAAAATTGTAATGGACTTTATAAATTTCAAAAGGGTTCCTGCAGTGGCGATCTCGCGTCCAGCAATACTGATAGGCTTTCATAATTAATTTTATTTCAAAATTAGTTCATTTTCAAATATTTTTCACCATTTTCTTTTCCTGTCACAGGTCAACACTTTGAAACGGCGGTGTGAAAGCTGCTAAGATTGATAGTAAAGCAACAGCAATTTTTGACCTTATATATGGACGTGTGAAAAGTGCTATTTTGCTAAATACAATACCGAAGCTGATACGTGATCAGACAATGATGAAGATATGGACAATACTCCAACAACGTCTACACCCAATCAAAATGCTTCAAAAAGACAGCGAAGATTTCACCCATTTGAGCAGTTCGAAACTGAAACTTTATTTGTTTTTTATATTTTTCAATCAAAATACCTTGTTCTAGCAATAAGGACAAGTTTGACAAAATTATTTGCATAAGCAAGCGAAACATAGGCGTTCCTATAGAAAAAACGCCTTAAAAGTCTAAATTTCCATACAAAATTCATTACTGGGCAGAGATTAAGTTCTATAGCTATGCCATGTTCTAATAATACATATATATGTTTATTTATTCGTATATATTAAGTATTATTATTAAAGTTATGCTAATTCAATATATTAATATCCATATTATTATTTAAAAACACTTTTTAATGTATAAAAAATGAATTACTGTTCAAATAAACCATTCGAATGATTCGCTTTCTTTAACGTGTTCTTATGCAAAAATTTATTGTATACTAACGGTATTGCTGTACATATTATTTGTGAAGACTCCATATTGCTTTTGGAATACATATTTTGCATGCAATGAACCGTCACTTCAGGAGTGTGACAGATCAGTTTTCATTTCTATGAAAATTTTAAAGAGGCAACACAGTTCATTTACCGACGGCAGTTTCATTTTGGTAATTTTCATTTTAGTAGCGCGTGTCTTAAAGGGGGCCTGCTTTAGAAGCTAAGAATATGTTCCCAAAGTTATATAGATAGGAATTCGAAATATCGTCCAAGCTAGAATGGAATTAGTGACCGAACGTCCATCAGATATATGAGCGCTTGGGCAGAAAGCGAAAACTTTGACTCGCGATTTCTTGGTTTTTCATTTTTACGTTGATTTAAACTAAAAGAATAAGAGAAGTCAAGTTTGAACATATTTTTAAACATAAAGTAATGTTTTTTGGTCAAAAACCACTTTTTTTAATTTTTAAAAAATTGTAGAATTGTACAATTTTTTGGAACTTTCTGGGTTTAACTGAAGATAAGTTATTAACAAATATGAATCGCTTGAAATTTTTTGTTTCCGATAGAAATTGCGACCTGCATCCTGCCCGCCGTCCGATAAATAAATATCAAAGATTTCGTATCCAAAAAAATTTCAGATGATTCTCTCCCAAACAAAGATCAAAAACTCGATTTTATGAAGCCTCTAAAGCAGGCTCTCACCTTAAGACGATTGTGTTAAGTTATAAAAATAAAGTACTAAATAATAAATTTGTACATTTTCAAAATAATTTAATAAATTTTTCCAAAAAAAAAAAAAATAATTATTTGTATATTGTAAATTGCAGAAAACTTATACAAAATGGATTAGCGAGTGATCGAAGTATTTAATTTAATACCTTATACAAGCATAAATCAAAATATCATTACTCATATTAAATTTATGAAATATTTTTTTCAATAATTAACATCTGCAATTTTACCGAATCACACTGTGTGCAAAGAAAAATAATCAACTTGTGCAGGCCTTTAACCCATTTACAACCAAGGAGTCAAAAAATAAGTTTATTTAAAATTTTCAGTTTTTTATTGATTTATACCATCGCAGAGATGAACAAAAAAAAATTTTTTTTTTTCTTACATATACGAAAATTTTGCTGTACCCACACGAGTACAATGGTCAAAAGTGTATAAAATATTTATGAGTGGGCTATTTTAAAACAGTCGCGTTCCACGCACAAAGCAGCTCCTCCAGCTGTAGAAACACTTGGAGCTAACGCGCGCTTAGAATATCTTTTCAATGTGTAGTGTCGTAGGTAGTATCGCGTAATGTCACGTTGAAACTCAAACAAATCTTTGGTACTATTATTCACGTCTTTGTACAGATTCCAAGCGTTTACCATTGTGGAGCACATCATCGAAGTAAACAGCGGCCACCACAATTTTTTGCCTCGAATCCCAATTTTGTATACATTTACGGCCTGATCATGTAGATCAACACCGCCCATACCGTGGTTGTAATTTGAAAGTAAATTTGGCTGAGGTATACTTATCTTTTTTTTGTTCCAGTTTTGACCAACGCTTTACGTATTTCAACGGTTCAACCGTATCAAAATTAGTTCCCATAGTTACGACATTATTGTCATTCCACTTGACAAACAATATTTTATTATTGTCGTCGTATTTGATCTTGAAATATCCTCTTGCTTGTTTTTGGAAATATTTTTTGGATTCAAAGGACATTTTTTAGTTCTATTTTCTCTCGTTGCTCCTACGGCTTTATCAAACATTGTCTCAAATACCTCAACGGGACTTCTACCATCCAAATCCATTTTCATTTTCATCTTATTTTCTATATGTATATATAGTAGTCGAATCCATTGTCAAGTTGCATGCTTCGTTGTTCCAAATAGGGCTTACAAAACGTATTTCAGCACTCATTCTTTGTAGCTGGGCAAGCGGTATTTCATCTTCGATGTCAAAGTTTATGCTGTTATTGAATACTTCAACGCATCCAGCAACGTCGCCAGGCAAGTTTATTTCATTTATGTTATCTTCATCACCTTCCTCTTCGTCAGTATTGACATCGACTTCAGGAGGAATCATAACGATATCGACGTCATCTGCCTCATCATCATCCGCGATGTCAGTTAAAGCCTGTGAAAGTTGTTTATATCTCTTTCCATAAAAACACGAAGTGGAAATAGCCATCCTAACCAAAAGATACAATTTTTTATTTCACCTACACATTTTGCCATTGTACCTAAGCGGGTACACAACTTTTAAAAGGCACATATCTCAAATAAGAATAGGTTTTTCAAATGGGTTTTTTTTTGTAAAATTGATCTCTTTAGTCTTATCTCACACAACACACAATTTTAAAACTAACAATTCACAGATAATAGCTCATCAACAGCAAAATAATGACTAAAGACACAAAATCACACAATATGAAAAAACCGGACAGAAGTTGACGCCACAAAAAGTGCCGTTATGAATTCGCGTGAAGCGAATGTTTTTTTTTTGTTGTTTCTAGGAATAAAACTACGCATATGATCAAAAATTTGTGTGCAAATACTTAGCATTGAATGCCTAAACTTGACTGATTTTCTGTACACAAGCGAGTACAATAGTTGTAAATGGGTTAATATATATAGTTGCCCATGACTTATGGTTTGGAGATATTTGCATTTAAAGTTCAAAAATTCAACTATTTCAAATGGGTGTTTCTCCGATTTTTAATGAATTTCACATTTTTGTTTTTTACCTTTATATTAAATTTAAGTTCAATTCTTTTTGTTTACACAATAATAGAATGTTTGAATTTTTATAAATAATAATGGTTACCTTATCTACATATTTTACAAAAGAAATCAAATAATATACTAATGGAAAGAAATAAATAACACATTATTAGTTTTTCGCATAGAATTCCTTTCTGCATTGGCGGCTTTCGGCCGCGCTTTAAAAAAATAACCCTGGTCTGACCAACACTTATGCGTTGACCTTCTTTTTGTGTTGACGGCCTTCAGCGGCGCTTCAAGAAAAAGAAAAAAAAAACAAAAACAAAACAACTCTGGCCGACCAAAACCGGGATTCATAAAAAAAAGAGAATTATACTCGTTACTCAGCCCACGATAATGAATTTTGTATTGACAAAATAATATTTCTTTTTAATTTATTTTATTCGTTTACAAAGTATGGTAACATTTAGTTTTTGGTGGCTTGCACCCATTTTTTTATTGTATGAATAAAGGATTTTGACGAAAGTTTAATATCGAGTTAAAGAGATTTATGCACTATTTAATAAAAAACAAATGTGTGCAACCGAATTAGTGAGGTGTTAGTGGATATAAAAGTTAAAAATATATGTATAACAAGTGAGGAAGGGCTAAAATCGGGTGCAACCCAACTTTTTATACTCTTGCAACTTGCAAGAATCAAAGCCTGGAAAATACTTTATGATGTAAAACTAATCATATAGACTAAAGTCAGCCGGATGTTCCAAAATCCTGATATTAGTTATATAGGTGCTATGACAAGTTATCCTTAAAATTTATCTATTTTTGGCACAAAGATACTCTGATATGAATAAAACACTCTCTCTTATTTCCATTGTGATAACTCACATATTAGCCGATATATGCGAAACAAAGCTACCCCGAAGTTCGAAAATTTTTATATTAAATATTTAGGGGCTAAGTGAAGTATTGGTTCGATCCAACCAATTTTTGACAAATCGGTCGGTCAGGTCCCGATATATGGAATTTCACCAAAAAGTGGGCGGTGCCGCGCCCATTGTCCAAATTCCACTCGTGCTGTTATAAAGCCTTCTCATATCCTTTCGGAGGTAAAATTTGGTGTCTCTGGCATATTAAGTTATTGATTTATTGCGCTTTTAGTAGTTTTTAACGGTACCGTTATATGTGGAGTGAGTGGGGTTATTCTCTGATTTCATCCATTTTCACACTGTGGGTAGAAGTTCTTGTAAGATTTTTATAGAAACGCCAATATTTCGCTTGTTTATGCAAATAAGTTAATGAAACGTGTTTTTATTGTTAGAAACAAAGGTATATGAAAATCAAATAAATTTTTAATTACGAACTGCTCAAATGGGTGAAATTCTTCGCTGTCTTTTTGACTGGGCGTAGACGTTGTTGTCCGCATCTTCATCATTGTCGGAGTCCGTATCAGCTTCGGCATTATATTTCGCAAAATAGTGCTTTCCACACGCCCTTATGTAGTGTTTGGAGAATGGAATAAGGCAATGGTCACAAACTGCTGTTGTTTTATTCAGCCCTATTCTGCATTTCTACTCGAATCGAAATTTTCTCCGATTGGCAACTTTGGTATTCTGCGTTTCGATTCAACTTCGAAAATTCCAATTCTATGTATTCTGCATTGCGATCGTAATTACGTTTTTGTACGTTGAAGTTTTGTTGGCGGAAAGCCGTTATATATTCATTTTCGTGCACTTGGATAAAATAATTTCCTCAAATATGTAAGTAAAACTTTAAGATTATAGTTGTAAAAGACATAATGGTGGTGTCCTTGGTTGTTTGTGCTTAAATGATATATTTTGATATGTTTGCAGGTCAAAAGTAACAACGGCAGAGCAATACGAAAAATTGTGTGATATGATGGCCACGAAAAGAGATATTGCGCAGGGCTTCCAAAAGCGACCGAAGGAAGAAGTACAGGAGTTTTGGGAGGAGGTTGCAAGGAATTTAAATGCACTTGGCCCACCAACAAAAGATTCCAATACATGGAGAAAGGTAAGGTATTACCTACAATTAATTTTAAAAAATTAAGTTAAATCTAACGTTTTCGTGCAGGTCTGGATTGACTGGAAATGCTACATGAAGCGAAAATTATCGCATAACAAAAAAGAAAGGATGAGCACCGGTGGAGGTCCTTGCCGTTTACAACGCATAAGCCCTCTTGATGAAAAGGTGATAGCTTTGACGGGTTTGGAAACGGATGATATCCCTTCAACCAGTAGAGCTAGCAGCCAAAATAGAGAGGCGAGAGCAGACAAGCAGAGCACTTCTTCATTACTTAAGCAACAGATACAAATCAAAAAGAATTTTATGCAGAGACGAAAAATTCAATGAAGCTGCCTTTGGTAAAATGGAAGAAGTTACTTCATATTTACGACACATGAATCGTTCTCTAGAAACTTTGGCGGAGACTGCAGTGAAGCAACCTGAAGAACAGAAGCGACACAATAGAATTAAGGAAGAGCTGGTGAAGGAAAAAGTAGAAATAAAAATGCAAATGCTAAGATTAGGTCCAAATTATAAGCCGGATTCAAAGTAGTCATTTTTAATTGTTAGCCTTTAATTTATTTTACTATTATTCATTTATATAACGAGCTGTGAAATGAAATAAAAGCATTTACTTTTTTAATATAGGAGCTGTAAAATGCACTGAATGCAATTGTTTTTATTTAATAGAGTAATGTAGGGCATATTTTGAATAATGCATTGCTCTCCTCCTCAAGTAATATCGCTGCCGCTACTGATTCCATGTTAGTGTTAAAAAAAAAAACGCGATATAATTTCTTTATTTTAATAAACCAACAATAATTTGTGTATTTTTGCTTTGTTATGTTTCATTTTTACACGTTTCCAGGCAAACAGCTGACTTCGAAAGAGCTACAGATCTTCCTCTTCTTCTTTCAATCCAATCGTAACTCAGAATACCTATTTTCGATTCAGACGGAGCGTAGAGCGGGAACGTAATCGAAATGCAGAATAGGGCTGATTATCGATCTTAGCAGTTTTGTAGGTTTCACATCGCCGTTTCCAAGTGTTTATCTATGGCAAGAAAAGAAAATGGTAAAAAAATTTTGAAAATAAACTAATTTTGAAAAAAATGAATTTTGAAAGCCTACCTGTATTGCTTCACATGATCTCGCCACTGCAGGAACCTTTTTGAAATTTATGAAGTCCATTTCAATTTGAGTTATAGAATTAATTTTTGTTTTGCATCGGTTTTGTAATTGATTCTACGCTAGCTCCATAGAGAGTTCTTTCAAAAATATTCTGCGCCTTTCAGACTTATTGGTGTTCCACATAGAGTGACTAAGATCAAACAGCCTGAACGCTACAAATCCAACAATATCCAGCATATAATGACATAGGCCAGGGGTTTGTTTTTATTTTGCACAAATCCAGCAATACCCAGGGTATTATAAAGTAATGCCATAGGTCAGTGTTCTGTTTTTATTTTACCAAAGAATTCACGTAGTATTTTGTCAAAAGTATTAACACCACCTTTATGATCATTATAATCATGTATGACTTATTTTTTTTTATTATAGGATTTATGTACATGTTCGCTGTCATGATCATTTAAAAGCATCAGCACGTTTTTCTTCGAATGTGTTGATAGCTTCTTCAAAGGATGTAAATAGTTTTGGTAGTTATGTCTTGCCAATATCTTATTTTTATACTCTTGCAACAAAGTTGCTAAGGAGAGTATTATAGTTTTGTTCACATAACGGTTGTTTGTAAGTCCTAAAACTAAAAGAGTCAGATATAGGGTTATATATACCAAAGTGATCAGGGTGACGAGTAGAGTTGAAATCCTGTCTGTCCGTCCGTCCGTGCAAGCTGTAACTTGAGTAAAAATTGAGATATCAGGATGAAACGTGGTACACGTATTCCTTGGCTCCATAAGAAGGTTAAGTTCGAAGATGGGCAAAATCGGCCTACTGCCACGCCCACAAAATGGCGGAAACCGAAAACCTATAAAGTGTCATAACTAAGCCATAAATAAAGATATTATAGTGAAATTTGGCGCAAAGGATCGCATTAGGGAGGGACATATTTGGACGTAATTTTTTTGGAAAAGTGGGCGTGGCCCCGCCCCCTACTTAGTTGTTTGTACATATCTCGGAAACAACTATAGCTATGTCAACCAAATTCTACAGAGTCGTTTCCTTCAGGCATTTCCATATACAGGTTAAAAATCGCATAATAACCACGCCCACCTCCCATACAAAGGTTATGATGAAAATCACTAAAAGTGCGTTAACCGTTATCATCTCCGAAGCTGGACCTGTTACTGGGTATCGATTGGTGGTTGCCACGAAATATAGGTTCTCTTCCACCATCATCATCATCGCTATCATTATCGTGCAAATAATTTGAAATATTCTCCTCATCTTCCGTCAATTCACGCCGTAAGTTGTCCAAATAAATCTCCAATTCTTCGTTCATTTCAAAAAATTATATTTGTCACAACGAAAATGAACTATTCACTTGAAAATTTTAGGCGAAATGCATAATTATCATCAAAACCGTTAGAAAATTGCTTTCTCATTCAAAATATATATACTGAGTGCCCCAAGTTACGTATAGAGTACTCAGCATATAAAACGCCGAAACTTTCTTATTATAAGAGCTAAATACCTAAAAAATTTTCAACTTATAACTAAAATTATAGTTTATCATAATGCTGAAAATAAGTGCGAGTGAGTGCGCAACTCACGGTTTTAAGGTTAAATGGTTTTGGAGATATATAGTACATTAAACTTATGGTCCGTTCAGTATACTTAGACCTGAATGTTGTGGGATCGGACACCTATTTTATCACATTGTGTTATAGTTACTGACAATAAAATAAAATTAAAATTTTATTCACAAGTAATTTTTTTCACAATTATATTTTATTGTTAATAATATTTATTTTAAGGGTTTCAAAAGCAAAAATGTCTTAATATAAATTTCAGTATTATCAGCAGACAACTATTTAAGGGGTTATATACCTTTTTTAATTTCAAAAAATCGAAATTTTTTATTGCTTTATCTTAAAGAACAACTCCTTGAGAACATTTTCTCAAATTTTCATAGAGATTCGAACAGTAGAAAAAAAGTTACAGCACTTCTAACCGCGCGCTTCGTCGCGGCCCCAAACCCGAACTTGAAAATTTAAACGCGAATATCTCGAAATGATGTTTTTTGAAAAACGACTTTGCGGTGATATGGATTGGCGGAAAACTACTGAACCGAATTTCTTAATTTTTTTTTTTTAAATGTTCGTAAAAAAATTTTTCTGTGCCTGTGACTTTTTACGCACAAACTTTTTTCGCAGAAATGAATTTTTTAGTGAAATTTCTATTGACCAAAAAGTTAATTTTTGTGTCCCCTCCATTCGCACTCTTTTAAGATCTTTGGGATATTTATTATTTTGCAATATTCCTTTGGGTATAACAGTTATTATGCAATTTTTTTTATAAGATTTCGAGATGGTGCTGGGTAATGATTTCTTCGGCCCATTTCTTCTACAAATAAAACTTAATTATAACAACATATCAAGTTTGAATAAATATCTTAAAAATTTTATATGTACAATAAAATTGTTTACTAAATAACGTCTATAATTGATATGTTTATTACTTGATTATATTTTTTTTGTCACAACAACGAAGGCAAACTTTTGTTTAGTTTTTTTTTTAACACTAAGATAATAGTAAAGTGTAACAGCTATCCTCATGGTGTTTTAAAAGATAAATATTGTATGAATCGAATTCGAATCGGAAATTTTTCCAACTTTTTTATTAGTGATAGCTAATTATTTCGGAACCATCTATTTTATTGTTAGTAACTGTATCTATATATTTTGCAAACATAAAAAAATAAAAAATAGAGATTACAGAAATTTTCAGCATTTCTCTTTACTTGATAAATACCGGTGTTGGATCAGTTTAGAAGCCCCGACGACCGATGTCGGACTACCATAGCAATTATATAGCTGTCATACAAACTTAACGATCGTAATCAAGTGCTTGTTTTGTTCATTTGACGAGATATCTTCAAAAAATTTAACATAATCTATGTGCTTAAGAAAACTATGTATTTTAATCTGAACGTATGGAAAACTTTTTTGTTTGACCAGATATTTTAATGAAATTTTGCATAGACTATTATTTAATAGTGTCATCTCCGAAAATTTTTTTTATGTCTGTAGCATACAGCTATGGTACAAACTGAACTTGTACGAAAAGATAAAAAAAAAATCTATATATATAGTATTTTGGAGTAGCCGCCATTTTATGAAAATCAGTTTTGCAGCTTTTAATAAAGCGACATTCGCACTAATCAAGAATCCATCAATATTCTACTTTTCAGATGCTCACAAGGGTAGAAATCATTTCGACGAGAACATGGCTTTTATTTCCCTTAACTTTAAGGACGTATAACTCAATGAACAAATTTTTTAAACTAATTTTGTAATAAATAAACAAATTATTAAAAAATGGATAGTACAAATATCAAATGCTTTTCTTTATCAATTGCCTAAAAACGGTCGAAATACGGGCCTCTAGACAAGAACACGCCCCAAATATGACACTTACCATTGGTTGGAGTGCAACCCTTTTGTTGTATGTAATTTCATTCAGCTCCTCATAATAAAGCAACTCATAAATATTAATTCAGATATGCATTCAAGACTACTACTATAATCTAAAAAATAATATTTTTATGGTTGACTAGAAGTACACAATACGATTACGAATCGATTATAATTTGATATGTGAGGAGTAATGTAAATAAGCACCCTGCCTTACCTATTACTTATTGTAACTTCTCCGCACTCACCTTTTACTCCACCACTAGTTTCCGAACAAAATTAGTGTATAAGCACACGCGTAGGGTTGTACAAGCTGAGCAATGTCCCAATGGGGTTTATTAAAAAAGTTTTAATAACAATATAAAATAATTTATATATTAATTTATGTAATGTATGACGTAAAACTCCGGTGGAGCGTGGAGTGAATAACTCGCGAAAAAGATGAGCACCGATCGAAGAGGCCGAAAAAAGGTTATCGCACAGGCGTACAAGTGGCTGTGAAGGTCGCAAACGAAGTGAGTTACTGATCTTGTGGTTCCTTTTTCCCTTTGCTGTGTGGGATCAGATGGTGTGATGTGGTGGGTTGGTGTATGTGTATGTGGGTGTCAATGTGTGGTGCTCTCATGTGTAGTGTGGAATGTGGGTTGTAAGCCCTGATGATTTGTGAGTATGGTGAAGGTGCGTGTCAGTGTTGCGAGGTTGAGTTGATGTGGTGTGATAGTGTGGTGTATGTGTGGATGTCCGGAGGAGGATGCTCATTTATACATCCTGGCCCCCCTAGGCGAGTAATCAGCCTAGTAGCCTCTGAAGTTGTTGCAGTGTTGCAACAACGTTGCTGAGGCCTGTCTTACGACGGGCTTGCGGCCTAGGATGGCGCCTCCGATGCGGGGTGGTATGATGATGGCGCCAGGAGCGGGACTCCTCCGAAGGGAAGGCTTGCCTTCGCGGTTGCGGTCGCGGTCGCGGAAGTCTTCGGCTGGCAGTACGGCCGCGAGGGGTATGATGACGCTCTGCATTCGCGCGTGAGATGGTTAGGCGCCAAGCAATTTAGGCAATGGCCGTGTCCCCTTTAAGATGCCACAGTATTGCAACCGATGTCGACACAGCACGCATTGACGCTGTGGCTGCTCCGGAGCTATTGCTTGCGGGTCACTGCGCGGAGCCGATGGAGTTTCTCGGGGAGGTGCGGCAGCGATGGTTGTTCGCGGCGCTGCTACTGGGGTAGCTCTAGGACGCGGAACAGTAACGGCGGAACGCACATTGGGCGTAGGTACCATTGGCATCTCGGCATCCATATTGACCTGTTAAGAAATAGTATTTTTAATTATCATACATATATGTGTATATAGTCATATGACCGGTGGCGCCACGTAAGTTGGCAAGAGTGCGTCGTCATATGGATCGACATTGTTTTGTTTTTGTCTTTTATTGGTGTTTATTACTAGTTGATGAGTTGATTATTATATTTTATTTCTTTGTTTATTGGTTGCGGTTACGTTTCGATTTTATCTGCGGTTGGCAAAAAGCATAATTTAACGAGCGGTCTGGTTAGCGTTCCCGATTGTGTATGGAGATCGACTATGCGAATGTGACCGTCGGAGCCGTAGGAGAGCTTCTCTATGCGGCCAAGCCGCCATTCGGTAGGGGGGAGACAATCGTCATTGATTAAGACACAATCTCCAAGCTTAGGCGCATTTTCTGTGATTTTCCATTGGTACCTTCTGCGGAGGTCCTTTGAATAATCATCTTTCCATCGGCGACTCAAGTCATGATGAAGAATTTTAATTCTTTCCCAAGGATTTAATAAGGAAAGCGACTCCACGCCTGGCTCAGGTGTGGCCAGAATGGGCGCTCCTTTAAGAAAATGCCCTGGCGTGAGGGCAGTAAAGTCTGAGGGATCTTGCTAGAGTGCAGCGAGAGGCCGTGAATTAAGAACGGCTTCAATTGTAGTTAAGAGTGTAGTGAATTCTTCATAATTAAAATTGTGGTTGCCAGCTATCTTTTTAAAATGAGATTTGAAGCTTTTTACAGCTGATTCCCATAAACCGCCCATATGTGGAGCGCTTGGGGGAATGAATTGTCAATTGATACCTTGCGGAGCGTATTTTTGGACAATGTCAGGTGAGACTTGATTTGTGAAGTCCACAAACTGTCTTTCGGTAGTTCTTTGAGCTCCGATAAATGTTTTACCAATATCGCTCATTATTTTTTATGAAAAAACACGTCGTCCGACGAAGCGAGCAAACGCCGCGAGAAAAGCCTCCGTCGTCAGATTAGTACACAGCTCAAGGTGTACTGCTTTTGTCGTGAAACAGACAAAGACAGCTACGTAGCCCTTCATTAGGGTGGGAGATCTTAGCATGGACGCCTTTATCTGAAAAGGCCCAGCAAATTCGACACCTGTGGTGGTGAAGGGCAGAGCGAAATTGCAGCGTGCAGGTGGAAGTGCTGCCATAATCTGGGTTCGCATTTTCTGCTTATGCATAGTGCAGTCTTGCACATGAAAATGCACTTCTTTATTTGGGTCGTTGCATGTGGCGATGTTCGGCGTGGGACATTAGTATGTGGATATATCGAATAAATAAAGTGACAAACGGACACCTCTCTGGTATGATTATAGGGTGGCGTTCATTATACGTTAGGCTTGAGTTTGCAAGTCGACCATTCGCACGAAGTATACCCTTCGTGTCTAGAAATGGGTTTAGAACTAAGAGTGAGCTCTTTTTATCAATAGGCTTCGATTCTCTTAGTAATGCTATATCGCGGCTGAAGTAGCGCGTTTGGGTTGATGCGATAAGAGCGACCTTTGCTCTGTACCTAGATCAGCAGGATTGTCAGCACTGGCTACGTGTCGCCAAGTGGCTGATCCTACTAGGTCAAGTATTTCAGACGTTCGGTTAGAAATATACGTTTTCCACGCAGGTGGTGATTTTTATAACCAGGCTAGAACTATCTCGGAATCGGACCATAAATATAATTTGTATTTCGCCATGTTTAAGTGGGTCTGCACCATTGAAGCTAGTTTTGCTAGTAGCAGAGCACCACAGAGTTCAAGTCGTGGGAGACTTAGCGTTTGTAGAGGCGCAACTTTTACTTTTGCCGCTAGTAGGTGGCTTGTAGTTGCGTCGTCGATTTCTGTACACACATATATAGTGGCACAATATGCCTTTTCAGAGGCGTCGCAGAAGCCGTGTAGTTCCACTTTGTATTCGGGAGAGTAGTTTACCTACCGTGGAATTTGTATCTGCGAGATGTCGTTCAAATTATTAGCGAACTGGGACCATTTTTCTAAACGAAGAGGTTTCACTTGTTCGTCCCAGTCGGTTCCGTCTAGCCATAATTCTTGTATCAGAATTTTTGCTTGTATCATAATTGGCAAAAGCCCTCCTGCGGGGTCGGAAAGTTTTGCCACCGAGGATAAAATTTGTCTCTTTGTTATGGCGGATAATGCGGATATGGACTCTGTAGTGTATGAAAACTTGTCAGATATCGCATTCCATTGGATGCCTAGTGTTTTTGTTGTACTTTCATTTTCGAATATAAGGAAATTAGTATCCAACAAATGGTCTTTTGGAATATTTTTAAAAATATTTGTGTGATTGGCTGTTATCTTTTGTAATGGAAACCCTGCGGTGTTGAGGGCATTTATTACCTGTGATAAGGTCTCGTATGCTTGTGGAAGACTGTGGCTTCCAGACAGGATATCGTCTACATACGTTTGCGTTTTAAAGACTTTTGTTGCCAATGGAAATTCTGGCTTTGTGTCTTCTGCCAGTTCGTGTAGTGTACGAAAGGGAGGGAATTCCCCGAGCTAGTGGATCTTGAGGCATTGAAGACAACTCTAACCTTTGTGGTTTTTTTGTCAGGCTTTACTACTGCATGATATGGCAAGTAGAAAGAGTAATATTTGCCTTTTATGATTTTTTCGCATGGGCTTACTTCCTCCATGTGGTCTAAATGGAGGTATTCTTCTAAGACACCATCATTATCTTGTTTGAGCTCACCTTTTCTAAGTAGGTTTTTTTCAATACTTAGAAACTGCTGTATTGCAGAGGTGCGAGAGTGACCTAAGGCGAGTGTGTCTGGAAATTGTTGTTTTAGTGGTAGTCGTACGACATACCGACCATTATCTCATCGAGTAGTTGTGGCTTTGTAAAAGTCTTCACAATACTGATCTTCTGGTGTTGTAATTGAAATGGGGGGGAGTTCTTCTAACTCCCAAAATTTTCTCAATTGTCCTTTCCTCAACTTGAGTTGTCATTGCTGTGACTGGTTCCGCAACTAGTCCACTTAGGACCCATCTGAAAATGGTATTTTGCGCCAGTAATGTTTTCGAAATTTTTTCAACACCTTATAGTATAATTTGCGATATAAGATCGCTGCCTAATAGAAGGTCTATTTGAGCGGGGGTGTTGCAGTTGGGATCTGCTAACTTTAGGTGTGTAACCTTTTGCCAATGTTTGCTATCTATATGATGTTGGTAAGTTGCGGTAAGACTATGGCTTCTGCTTGAACGCGCTTATCCGCTTGAGGGGAAATTAGGGTAATGGTGCAGATTTTATTTGAGTTTTGTACTACTCGCCCGCCCATTCCCGTAATTTCATAGTTGGCATGTTTTGTTGGCAGTTTTAGCCTATTTTGTGCCCTAGACGCTATGAATGATCGTTGTGATCCTTGGTCTATTAGGGCTCTTAGTTTGAACAGTTCTCCTCGATGTTCGATGGAGACAACTGCTGTGGGTGGTAGTACTTTACTATGATTTTCGCTGTGTAGCGTTTGAGTTTTTAATGCCTTTGAGCAGCATGGTGTCTCTTGGCAAATTTCTGGAGTTTTTGTTTCGGAAGTTGCTGTTGCAACTAACCCGTGTCTTTTTTTGAAAAAGCGCTACTTTGAGATGTGTTGGGAAAGTTATTGTAACATAGAATGATGCCTTTTGTGGCAATATACGCAATTGAACTTGCTTTCGCAAGTATTAAGACTGTGTGAGTGGGACAAGCAGTTTGTACAGAGTCTTTTTGACCTGACTAAGTTGTTCCTTTCATTGACATTTAAATTTTTAAACTTCTCGCAAGTTTTTAGCTTATGCCCTCCTGTACATAGTTCGCATGAAGTGAATTTATTTTGTTCAGATGTGAACGCTTGTGTTTTGAAAAAACTTCTGTTCAAATGATTGTTGCTTCCAGCTTGGGGTGTATTGAAGCTTCGATTTAAGTCGTGTTGAACGTTTTTAGTTCTGACTATTTTTTTTTGTCTACCCTTTCCGCAATTTCGTATTGGGTAGTTAAGAAATCTTTCATCTGCTGCCACGTTGGGCATTTTCTTTTCGATGAGAGCGATTGCTCCCACAAAAGTAACAATTTTTCTGGTAATGCGGCGGAATATATGTTTACCAAAATAGGATCCCAATTGTGTGTGGGAATATTTTGTGTCGATGGCACCGACAAACAATTTGAAACAGTGGATTCTAGTTTGATGAATTCTTCACTGGTTTCTCTTTGAATCTTAGGAAAGTTCATAAGTATCGTTACTTGCTAGTCAACTAGTATTCTCTCATTTTCATATCTTGATCTTAGAGCTTCCCAAGCTAAATTGAAATTATCGTCATTTAATGCGAACTGCTTGACCATTACGTCTGCTTGACCTTTAGTTTTGTATTGGAGGTGATACAATTTTTGCGCTTGTGATAATTTTGGATAGTTTACACGGCTGTAAACATGTCCCGGAAGGACGGCCATTGTTCATAACCTCCATGAAATATTTCCGTATCACACGCTGGCACTTTGAGATAAATGCCTGAACTTACCTCTTGGGCTTGCAATTGTGGTAACTCTACTCTACTGTGGGGAGTATTTGCAATTGACTAAATCAGTTTTAATTGATCTGATATCATTGCTTTTGTGTCTTCATACCGGTCTAAGCAGTTTTCGTATTTGGCGTAAGCCGAAGATTTGAAATTTTCAGGTAGATCTGAATCATCAGTTTCTAGTATTGCGTCGCACAGTGTTGCGAAACCGGAATTTTTTGGAAATCATATTGCCTAAACTGTAATTTTAATTGTATCAATGAGAAACTTCTACAGATTGGTCAGAATGAAATCCCAAACAGAATGAGAGAAAAAAAAATTTACACCGAAAAAAATTGTTGGGTCAAATTTTCAACAAAAGTAAAAAAAAAAAGTTGTTCGAAAAATTTACAAAAAAAATGTATTTTAATTCTTCTTTTATTTCTGATAAATGCCCTATGATTAGTTTTTTAAATAAAGTATAGGGTGGTCCGAACAAGAATTATAAACGTAAAATTTTCATGATTTTTCGATATTTGTTGAAAAACTCTGAAATTTTATATAAAACCAAAATCTATTTCATTTCTTTTTTAAAAGGTGGCAATAAAAGCTTTAATTTGATACCGCTTTGAAGTCAATAACTTCAGTTTAAAGAGAGTTATGCTCATTTTTGTGGAGTGCTAGAATAAATGTAGAATAAAAAAAATAAGTGATTCCGAGAATTTCCGTTCTATTTCTATGGAATAAATACTGAGAGTGATATACTAAAATCGCTATAACTCCCAGGAGGGCAGGTATGGGCAGCTGTTTTTTTCACAGTTCGTTGAAAACAAATTATGTAACATTTCTGTAGTGGTTTGGAACTGGGACTCTCTGGGACTTTTTAGATATTGCTTACCTAACCCAAATTTAAAGGAAAAATGGACCTTTAGTCGGGTTTTCGCTCTAAAAAAGGTGCATATGAAAATGTCTCAAACAACATTCCTTTGTTTTACAGAAGATACTTGTCCGAAGGCAGATTTTTTTTCGAATCAAAATATCTGTCACCAAAATCAAATGATATCATTTTGAATACAGCCCTGAAATCCCCTCTTTTCGTGAAAATTTTGTATATTTGACTTCTAAAATCAATTAAAAATCAACGGGCCAACATAAAAATAAGCTTTATGTGTTTTTTGTTTACTTGGAATGTCTGTGACAAAATTGCATAATTAAAAACACTGAAAAAAATAATCGGAGAAAAGTTACTTTTCCACTAGCCGCAACACAGTGCGTCATATGCAGCTTGGAGGCGTGTCCAAAAATTGTCAATAGATTTATTTTTAATTTCTAGTACCGATTCAGAGTTGTCCTGAATCGGTGAAGATGCAAATCGAGTGCAGTATTTAATTAAGCTGTCACTCTCAGAAATGAATTTAATGTACGAAAGGTCTCTCCACCTTGTTTGCTTTGTAGCACCTTGCTTCGAGCGGGTAGCTTCTGCAGGTGTACATGGACTTTTGTCATCAGTTACATTTTTGGAATTCTTAAGAATTCTGCTTTAGATTCTTTTGAATCTGTGCTCATTCAGAAAATTTGAATTGATAAAATACATATATCTGTGTATTTTATTATAATAGAAAAATTTGTTACCGACAACTCTTTTTAATAAATAAGAGTTGTTATTTCCGAAAAATTGGATTATTAAAACATATGTGTAACCGAAAGCTCTTTTCAAAAAATAAGAGCTTTTATTTCCGAAAAAGAATTTAATAATGCGTTTATCGCTTGTTTTTTTTCGAAAAAAATATTTTTTACGGAGTTATTTGTATGCCCTTGTATCATCGCGCACTGAAACTAGGTCAATATCCTTTGTACATACATACGTGAGTTTTAATTGTTCGAATAAAAATGCCGACGATGTTACTTCTGTGACATTATACTTTATTCTCATCTTTTTCAAATTATGTTCTGCTTATATAACTACTAAAGTGATTTAAATTTTCTTAATCTATTTCTTTGTGAAATACAATATTTGTTAAATGTAATCTTATTTTCTATTGAATGCAAACAAACATGATTGTGTGGTTTACCCGATAATGTCTGGGTTATCATTACAGTCAAACATAAGGACCAAAACATGTTTGTATGCATTTGTATTATGTTCTTTATCTCTACTTGTTATCTTATTTTTTGTAATGTTTACTTGTTTTTATTTAATCTTTTCTTTTGTCCAATTTTCAATATTTTGTTGTGTGGTGTCTGGTTGGGATGATAGTGTAGTGTACACATAACTCCTCCCTTCCTTAATGGAAAACTCTCCTGAGTTTGATTAGTATTGTTTTTCTTTTTTTTTTAATTTTACAAGATATTAAAATTATTATTATAATCATAATAAAACTTAAAATTGATATTCCAATATGAGAGATATTTTTGTGATATTTTAATTCAATAATTTCTTTTAAATTTTCTTCGTTTTTAAATACAAGGTCGTTAATTGTAATTTTGTTAGTGAAATTGTGAGTATCATAGTTTGGATAATAAAATATTTGATTGTATGATATTTTAGTATTTGAGAATGTTTGGTATAGGATCTTAATTGTGCAGTTATTATAATGAATCAATGTAGTGTTTTTCAACTTAATTTTTCTGTTGTCGCAATTCTGGTTTAGTTCTATGCCATTTGCATTTTTTACTAAAATAGTTTCTTCATCAATTTGAAAAATGTCTGTAATATTTTTGATAAGTTCACAATTTAATAAGTAGATGCAATGTTTAGAAATTTGTAGTTCATTGAGTGTTTTAGCTTCTTCGAATTTAGAAGTAACATTTTTGTATTCAAAAACATTTTCAATTTCTGCTGTTATTTCTTTGCCTGCTGTATTTGGCTTACTTCCAGTTTAGCTGCATTACTAATTAACAATTGCTATCATCAATGTTATTTTGAAGATGTATCCTAAAAAATTTGTTTGGACGTTTAATATTTGTCGGGTGAATATTATCTAATGGCAATTTTCTATACATTGGTTCGTATTTGTGCCGAACCGCTTTATAATGTTTTACGTAACCTTCTTTTTGAGTGTTATTAAATTCTTCTCTATTTCTATTTAGTTTTCCTATGCATTTTTCTTTAGTCTTCTGAATAGTGTCTTTAATTAAATGTTTATCAGTTTTTCCATTTATAACCTCAAGAGGTGTGGTTTTAATTGTAGAGTGATAAGATTTGTTATACCACTCTATGCTTTGAAATACTTTTTCCGCTGTCGAAAGGCTTGGTTTTTCAATTTCTAGGACTAATTTTTTCGGAGAGAGTATTATGCAATCTTTCGATATCTGAATTCCGAGTATGACTGTTTGGTATTGTAAAATGAACTTCTATTTCTTCTTTCCTAAAAAAATCTTTTATGTTAATTGAGTTGAATTCATTATCTAATATTAACTTTCTGGGTCTTCCTTTGATAGAAAACAATAGTCTAAGTTTTTCTATAATAGTTATACTGTTTCTATCTTCTAGCTGAAATGCCATAGCAAATTTCGCAAATATGTCTATAAAAGAAGGAAGTAACATTTTTTATTTATGTATATATCTGCGTGAACTATTTCATTTATATCTGATGGTTTTTTCGTTATTTGGAATTTTGGTTTTAAAGGTTTTCTATCATATTTTGCTCTATTGCAAACATCGCAAATATTTATATATTTTTGAATCAAAACTTTCAAATTTTTCCAGAATATTAGTTTTTTCAATTTTTCATAGTTTTCATAAATACCTGCATGGCTTGTTTCATTTTTATGATATTGCGCAATTTGTTTATAAACTTGTTCTTCATTTTTCATATCTTTAGCATGGAATTCACATCTAAAAAACTTTACCTGTCTATTAAATATTTCAATAAGCTTTTGCTGAACTATATTGTACTGATTATCGGTTAAATAAGAAAAAATACCTATTTTTCCACTATTTATGTGCCTACGACAAAGATCTATGAAATTATTATTTTTTATATCTTCTGCGCTAATAAAAATTTTCTTCGTGTTGCCTAGTTCTTCAGATTCCATAATTTTCTTTTTTGTTAAAATTATTTGTGTATTGAAGCGATTTACAATAGTATGTAAAATTGGAAAATGATTATTTAGTTCCTCCTCTTGAGAGTCGATTGTATATTGTAGCATTTGTGCTTATGTTGTCTTCTTCCAATGAATGAATCTCGCCTGTGTTACTATCTATTCTACTTAGAAAATCGGCTACGTTATTTTCCTTTCCTTTCACGTAATTTATATTAATATTGTATTCACCTAGTTTAATTAACCATCTTTGCAATCTTGGGTTAATGTCTTTTCCCTTGTTTTTCATTTGGAGCCACTTAAGTGGTTGGTGATCGGTTAAGAGATCAAATGCTCTGCCGTAAATGTATGGTCTATAATATGTCACTGCCCAGACAATAGCTAGTAGTTCTTTTTCTGTAGTGGAATAACTTCTTTCGTGTTTGTTAAGTGTTCGACTAGCATAGCTTATAGGATGACTGTCCTGGGTTAATACTGCGCCAATTGCAAAGTCACTTGCATCAGTTTAAATGCCAAATTTTTTGTTAAAGTCTGGATATTTCAATATTGGTGGGCTTACTAATACATTTTTAAGTTTTTCAAAGGATGATATGTACTGCAGATCGCGAGTGTTTATTTTAATATCCTTTTTAAATATTTTGTTAAACCATGCGCTACTTTAGCGTAATCTCCTACAAATTTTCTATAATAACCTGTTATACCTAGGAATGATTTAATTTGCTTTGATGTAGTGGCAACTTTAGTTTTTGTATGTTTTCGATTTTGCTTAAATTTGTTTGTACCCCTTCTGTTGTTAAAGTGTGACCTAGAAATTCAGTTGTTTTCGCGAAAAATTTGCATTTATCTACCTGAATTTTTAAAAATGTTTTTAGAATTAAACTTTCGTTGTTAATTGGAGAAAATCATATAGGCTTTATCCTATCGAATTCATGTTTTAAATTTAGTTTATCTAAAATATCTTTTAAAGTTTGAAAATATTGATTTACGTTATAGTTTCGTAGTACAATCGCCTGATTGTAAAGGGTGTTGGCTAAATGAGTCTCAGACCCCCCTCACACTATTACACTTCCACACCAGCCACATTACATTCACCACATCATCATTCTACACCACATCTTCATTTCACATTCCACATTACACGCACACAATACCAACATCACGAATTTAACACATGAGGACACCGCACAAAAAAGAACAAAAGGGACTGACGGACAAGGCACTAGCCTCTTTTTGATTTCAACCGCGAACACGACCAGTCATCGTACGTTCTTCCGTGCCCTCTCTTTTACATTCGTTGCGCACCGTCATACACATTTCATACTGTGAGGTAAGTGCCGCGAAATTCTTAAAAAAAACTCTAAAAGTATCTATGGTCCTTCGAGCCGGAGAGTGGGAGACCTTAACATGGACGCCTTTACCTGGAAAGGCCCAGCAAAATCAACACCTGTTGTGGTGAAAGGCAGAGCGAAATTGCAGCGTTCCGGTGGAAGTGCTGCCATAATCTGCGTTCGCATCTTCTGTTTGTGCATAGTGCAAATCTTGCACGTGAAGATGCACTTCTTAATTTGCGGCTTAAGACGGGGGATGTAATACTCCTGGCGTGCCATATGTTGCATGAGGCGATGTTCGGCGTGTAGCATTAAGATGTGGATGTAATGGAGGAATAATGTGGCAAATGGTGACCTCTCTGGAATTATTATGGGGTGGCGTTCATTATATGTTAGGCTCGAATTAGCGAGCCGACCATTGGCACGAAGCAGACCTTTCGTGTCCAGAAATGGGTTTAGAACTAAGAGTGAGCTCCTTTTATCAATCGGCTTCGATTCTCTTAGTAGTGATATATCGCGGCTGAAGTAGCGCGCTTGTGTATATGCAATTAGTGCGACCTTTGCCTTTTGTAACTCTAGGTGCGTCACTTTGTTGCATGGGAAATTATGTGATCCTTTTACTTTGCTTCTGAGTTGCTCGATAAATTTGAACATATAAGCAACTACTCTGAGAGCTTTTGGAAACGATGAAAATCGTTCAAGGATGTCGGCATCCTCCAATAATGTGTGAAAGGTGGCGATTTTTCGACCTTCTGGTGCGATAATGTTGCGCATGGGGGATTGTGGCCAAGAATCAGGAGATTCTATCAACCATTGGGGGCCATTCCACCAGAGGTTGGTGGTGGCAAGGTGCAGTGGCTTGCACCCTCTTGTACCTAGATCGGCAGGATTGTCAGCACTGGCTACGTGACGCCAAGTGGCTGATCCCACTAGGTCAAGTATTTGAGACGTTCGATTAGAAATATACGTCTTCCATGCATGTGGTGGTTTTTCCAACCAGGCTAGTACAATTTCAGAATCGGACCACATATATAGTTTGCATTTCGTCATATTTAAATGCGTTTGCCGCAGATTTTCTCAGTTGGTGATTGTAATAAATCCATTGGACTACATCGAAGGTCAATCTTTTTCCAGGCATTTTTAAAATTTCAAAAAGTCGCTTTATGACACGCGTTCATCAATATTTCACAATTAAATGAGAAAGAATTCAAAAAAGCGATGATTGCAAAATCATAGATAGCGGTAAAAGTACCGTTTTTTCTTCAAGAAAAACAAAACAGAAACAAAAAACAAAATGTGTAAAGAGTTTCTTGACAGTGTCAAAAATGTGTAAACTACTATTTTGTTGAATTAATCTTTAACCTTGCAATATTTTGTTTTTGTTTTTGCACTTATTAACTAAGCACATACTATTCAACAGTTCTACATTAAAAAAATTAGATGAAATTTAACTAAAGGTGTTTGTTTTTGTATGCAAAGTAAAAAAATGCTGTAAATTTTTAGTGTGTAAAGAGTTTCTTGACAAACTGTAAATATATATCTAATATATAAAATTCTCGTGTCACGGTGTACGTTATTGAACTCCTCTGAAACCGCTCGACCGATTTTCGTGAATCTTAGCGTGCATATCGGCTAGGGTGGAGAATCGGACAACATCTATTTTTCATCCTCCTAAATGTTAAGGGAAATTGGAAAATTCCCAAAAAGTAACATTTTTCCATACAAATTTTTTTCAATTTTTGTTTGTTTTGTTTTTCAATATTTTTATTTGTCAAATATTTGAATCATTCAATTTCGGTCGCACGCTTTTTTTATTCCGGCTATTCAATAGAAAAATTATTGAAAATTATTCAGTGAAAACGTTATGTTTCACATAAAGTGATCAATTACAGATTGAAATTTCTTACGAAGCCACGAAGAGGTCGCGCTAATATCGGTCGGCGTTCCTTTTGCCATCAACGTATGGCAGCCCAAGACACATGAACGACTACTCCCAGGATGCGATGACATACATGTGGAATTATGGAACGCGGTCAATCAGCAAGCGATCGTCAAGATGTTAAATGGACTTTATCTTGAAGCAACATATGGTACATATATATGGTGATGTTAGATGCTGGATGTATTCTGTTGAGTAGCAAAAAAACGTTAGCCGCACGCACACATTCCTCTTTGGATGGTGGTTACACCAGATCAAACTGATAAACTCATTTCTGCGGAAATTCCTGATGCAGAGAAAGATACAGTAGTATACCAAATGGTGAGAACCAATATGGTTCATGGACCTTGCGGACACCACAATCCCACTTGGGGTTGTATGTCTGAAAATAAATGGACGAAACACTATCCAAGTGCTTTTCTTTCGGAAACTCAAACTTGAAATGATTGATATCCACTGTATATGCGTCGCTCACCAGACGACAATGGCAGAACATTTAGCATTCAATTTAGAAGAATGAATATTGAAGTCGACAACACATGGATCGTATCATATTCGCCATTATTGTGTAATTCACATTCAAAACTCATATCAATGTTGAGTATGTATTGCAGTTTGGTGTAATCGATAAAATACGTTTGTAATTACGTCACCAAAGGAAGCAACATGGTGGTTATTGGTCTTGAACGTTACGGTCGATACGTGAACTGCAATAAAGCGCTTTGTAGGATATTTACTTTTGCAATTCATGAACGTTTTCCAACTGTTGTGCGTCTCGCAGTTAATTTGGAGAGTGTATTTCAACACAGAGAATACAGTACAGCCAGTGGAAACACCGCCAACAAAATTAACATTAACGAGTTTTTTCTCAACTTTCGTCAGTGATCCGTTTGCGAGAAAATTGCTCTATTCGGAAATACCTTGACATTACACCTGGAATGCATCGTCAAAGAAATAGTTGCGCAGAAAGCAATTCCAACCAGTAGATTAACATCCAGGTGTGTTATCAACTACGGACATCAGGACAACGGCTGCCGGGTCAGTTAGTATATATACATATATATGTATGTATACTGTGGATACATATATACATATGTATATATTATTTACCGTATTGGTTTCTATCGGTAATTAAATTTGCCGCCGATTTAGAGCCTTTACTAACCGTTTTCATTAAACGGGTTTAATTAATATCGGTTCTATGATTTTGACCGTTGGTGCAAGTTACATACATATACATATTATAATAAAAATCAAAAGTGGAATAGATACACTCACTCAGATTTTCCTCAGGGATTTTGGAGGTTAAATTGTAAAATGTGTGCGCTTCCTTGGGTGATGTTTCGCTTCTCCGCCGGCGTTCCAACTTGTTGACTTATTGCTCTTTTCTTTTGTTTAATTTTGTATTAAGTTTAAGTTGTTTTATATTTATTAAGTTTCGCGCCCGTTTTATGTTGTTAGTGGAAATTAGATTAAGTTGATTTGATTTGTTGTTTTACACGTTAATTTTTCACAGTCTTTTGTGTTTGTATTGTTATGCACTTCACTGCACAGTAGGTATGACTTTATTGCACTTTACTTTTATTTATTTTTTTTTTGAAATTTATTTTTCAATTTTTATACACTTTGGTGGTTTTTGCTTATATATGTATATGTATGTAAATGTATTTCTTTTTTGCATATATTATCCAGTAATAATTAATTTTAATAATTTTTCTTTATATATATATGTACATATGTATTTTCTCTCTCACTTAACTGGTGTTTTTTTGTTCCCACTCAGCCTCGGGTAGTTTGTTGTCACTTAAAATTTTTTATTTTTTTGTTTCCAAGGTGCCGTTCCTTATGGCTCGAAGGACCATGTAACTTCTCCGCACTCACCTTTTTAACCACCACTAGTTTTCGAACAAAATATGGTTAGTGTATAAGCACACGCGTAGGGTTGTACAAGATGGGCAATGTCCCAATGGGGTTTATTAAAAAAGATTTAATAACAATATAAAATAATTTATATATTAATTTATATAATGTATGACGTAAAACTCCGGTCGAGCGTGGAGTGAATAACTCGCGAAAAAGATGAGCACTGGTCGAAGAGGCCGAAAAAATGTTATCGCACAGGCGTACAAGTCGCTGTGAAGGTCGCAAACGAAGTGAGTTACTGATCTCCTTGTGGTTCCTTTTTTCCCTTTGCTGTGTGGGATCAGATGGTGTGATGTGGGTGTCGATGTGTGGTGCTCTCATGTGTATGTGGAATGTGGGTTGTAAGCCCTGATGATTTGTGAGTATGGTGAAGGTGCGTGTCAGTGTTGCGAAGTTGAGTTGATGTGGTGTGATAGTGTGGTGTACTATGTGTGGATGTTGGGTGGAGGATGATCATTTATACACTTATCGACTATAAATAAAAGTTATAGTGTATAACGGGGAGGATGGAGTCATGTGCAGAAGTTCACGCAAGTGAGGAAAGTTCTCTGATCGCCATTCACTTGGGAGTGGCCAGAAACGATTCTTTTACACATGGCTCAAGCAGCTCACTACTTCCGGTCTTTGACCAAGTATCCTCTGGGTAGCCTAAGAACATCCGTTTGAAGGCGAGCTAAAGTGAAGGCGAAATATCCCTACATAGGGTTGTGCGCTGGGTTTGGGACCCGCCACGTAAAAAAACACCCCAATGAACAGTAACAACCAGCCTCGGATGAGAAACCCCCTTTTGATGACGACCACGGCAAACGAAATAACGACTACGATTTAAGGGCATGCACCTGGAATGTCCGGTCCCTTAATTGGGAAGGTGCCGCTGCCCAGCTGGTTGATGTCTCGTGAAAATAAAGGCTGACATCACCGCCGTCCAAGAAATGCGATGGACGGGACAAGGACAAAGACGAGTAGGTCCTTGTGGCATTTCCGGTGAATGAACGTTTAGCCACAATCCGCATCAAAGCGAGGTTCTTCAACATATCGCTGATTTGCGCCCACGCTCCGACGGAAGAGAAGGACGATGCGACTAAAGATGTCTTTTATTAGTGCTTGGAGTGCACTTATGAGAGCTGCCCCCGCCACGATGTCAAACTCGTGCTTGGTGACTTTAACGCCAGGGTGGGTAAAGAAGGTGTCTTTGGAACTACGGTCGGTAAATTCAGCCTCCACGATGAAACATCCCCAAATGGGTTGAGGCTGATCGACTTCGCCGGGGCCCGAAATATGGTTATCTGTAGTACTAGATTCCAGCACAAAAAAATTTATCAAGCTACCTGGCTGTCGCCGGGTCGAAAAACTACCAACCAAATCGATCATGTTGTGATAGACGGAAGACACGTCTCCAGTGTTTTAGATGTGCGTGCGCTCCGAGGTCCTAACATCGACTCGAACCACTATCTTGTTGCAGCCAAGATTCGCACCCGCCTCTGTGCAGCAAAAAACGCACGCCAACAAACACAAGGAAGGTTCGACGTCGAGAAGCTGCAATCACAACAGACAGCCGAACGATTTTCTACTCGGCTTGCACTTCTGCTCTCTGCGAGCACTCGTCAACAACTCGGTATAAGGAAACTGTGGGACGGCATTTCAAACTCCTTACATACAGCTGCAACCGAAACCATTGGTTTTCGGAAAGTGCAAAAGAACAGCTGGTACGACGAGGAGTGCCGTGTCGCAGCGGAGAGAAAACAGGCTGCCTACCTCGCAATGTTACGATCGACCACAACACGTGCGGGATGGGATAGATACCGAGAGTTGAAGAGGGAAGCGAGACGCATTTGTAGACAGAAAAAGAAGGAGGCCGAAATGCGTGAGTACGAAGAGCTTGATAAGCTGGCCGACAGGGTAATGCTCGAAAATTCTACGAAAAAATGCGGCGGCTTACAGAAGGTTTCAAGACCGGAGCATACTCTTGTAAAACCCCAAAGGTGATCTAGTCACCGATGCCCTGAGCATACTTAAATTATGGAGGGAACACTTCTCCAACCTGCTGAATGGCAGTGAATGCACAACACCAGCAGAAGGCGAACCCGATTCCCCAATCGATGACGATGGAGCAGACGTTCCATTACCCAACCATGAAGAAGTTCGAATAGCAATTGCCTGCCTGAAAAACAACAAAGCGGCAAGGGCCGACGAACTACCGGCCGAGCTATTCAAACACGGCGGCGAAGAACTGATAAGGAGCATGCATCAGCTTCTTTGTAAAATATGGTCGGACGAAAGCATGCCCAACGATTGGAATTTAAGTGTGCTATGCCCAATACATAAAAAAGGAGACCCCACAATCTGCGCCAACTACCGTGGGACACACACCACCTCTTCGTCGATTTCAAAGCTGCTTTCGACAGCAAGAAAAGGAGCTGCCTTTATGCCGCGATGTCTGAATTTGGTATCGTCGAAAAACTAATACGGCTGTGTAAACGGACGTTGAGCAACACCAAAAGCTCCGTCAGAATCGGGAAGGACCTCTCCGAGCCGTTCGATACCAAACGAGGTTTCAGACAAGGCGCCTCCCTATCGTGCGACTTCTTCAACCTGCTTCTGGAGAAAATAGTACGAGCTGCAGAACTAAACAGAGAAGGTACCATCTTCTATAAGAGTGTACAGCTGCTGGCGTATGCCGACGATATTGATATCATCGGCCTCAACACCCGCGCCGTTAGTTCTGCTTTCTCCAGGCTGGACAAGGAAGCACAGAAAATGGGTCTGGCAGTGAACGAGGGCAAGACGAAATATCTCCTGTCATCAAACAAACAGTCGTCGCACTCGCGACTTGGCTCTCACGTCACTGTTGACAGTCATAACTTTGAAGTCGTAGATAATTTCGTCTATCTTGGAACCAGCGTAAACACCACCAACAATGTCAGCCTAGAAATCCAACGCAGGATAACTCTTGCCAACAGGTGCTACTTCGGACTGAGAAGGAAGCAAAGTCCTCTCTCGACAAACAAAAACCAAACTCTATAAGTCACTCATAATTCCCGTCCTGCTATATGGTGCAGAGGCTTGGACGATGTCAACAACTGATGAGTCGACGTTGCGAGTTTTCGAGAGAAAAGTTCTGCGAAAGATTTATGGTCCTTTGCGCGTTGGCCACGGCGAATATCGCATTCGATGGAACGATGAGCTCTACGAGAAATACGATGACATTGACATAGTTCAGCGAATTAAAAAAAAGCGGCTACGCTGGCTAGGTCATGTTGTTCGAATGGACGAAAACACTCCAGCTCTGAAAGTATTCGACGCTGTACCCGCCGGGGGAAGCAGAGGAAGAGGAAGACCTCCACTCCGTTGGAAGGACCAGGTGGAGAAGGACCTGGCTACGCTTAGAATATCCAATTGGCGCCACGTAGCGAAGAGAAGAAACGACTGGCGCGCTGTTGTTAACTCGGCTATAATCGCGTAAGCGGTGTCTACGCCAATTAAGAAGAAGAAGTATAACGGGGCAGAAGGGAAGCACAAGTGACCGTGTCGCATGCCCTATGTTTAATTATATGGTAATTTTTTGTTCAACATATATAATTGCGATTACTCAAGTAAAGTTGAATGATTATTAAAATAAACATTAGTTTTGATTTATATTACGATGACAAACATGTTGGGGCCAAAACTGATCTGCTGCGCCTAAGAAAAAAGCCTACCTGGTTACTCAAATCATCCTAACATTTTCTTGGTTTACAAGTTTTATTGACAATTAAATCGTTTTAAAAACGATTAAGGAAGGGCTAAGTTCGGGTGTCACCGAACATTTTATACTCTCGCATGATAAAGTGATAATCGAGATTTCATTATACGTCATTTACATATTTTTCAAATACCGTATTTTTGTAAAGTTTTATTCCGCTATCATCATTGGTTCTTAATGTTTATACTCGTATTATACAGAGAAGGCATCAGATGGAATTCAAAATAGCGTTATATTGAAAAAAGGCGTGGTTCTTAACCGATTTCACCCATATTTTGTACATGTCATCAGGGTGTTAAGAAAATATTATATACCGAATTTCATTGAAATCGGTGGAGTAGTTCCTGAGATATGGTTTTTGGTCCATAAGTGGGCGAGGCCACGCCCATTTTCAATTTTTAAAAAACGCCTGGGTGCAGCTTCCTTCTGCAATTTCTTCCGTAAAATTTTGTGTTTCTGAAGTTTTTTGTTAGTCCGTTAACGCACTTTTAGTGATTTTCAACATAACCTTTGTATGGGAGGTGGGCGTGGTTATTATCCGATTTCTTCCATTTTTGAACTGTATATGGAAATGCCTGAAGAAAACGACTCTATAAAGTTTGGTTGACATAGCTATAGTAGTTTCCGAGATATGTACAAAAAACTTAGTAGGGGGCGGGGCCACGCCCACTTTTCCAAAAAAATTACGTCCAAATATGCCCCTCCCTAATGCGATCCTTTGTGCCAAATTTTACTCTAATATTTTTATTTATGGCTTAGTTATGACATTTTATAGGTTTTCGGTTTCCGCCATTTTGTGGGCGTGGCAGTGGGCCGATTTTGCCCATCTTCGAACTTAACCTTCTTATGGAGCCAAGAAATACGTGTACCAAGTTTCATCAAGATATCTCAATTTTTACTCAAGTTACAGCTTGCACGGACGGACGGACAGACTGACGGACAGACGGACAGACAGACATCCGGATTTCAACTCTACTCGTCACCCTGATCACTTTGGTATATATAACCCTATATCTGACTCTTTTAGTTTTAGGACTTACAAACAACCGTTATGTGAACAAAACTATAATACTCTCCTTAGCAACTTTGTTGCGAGAGTATAATAATGTTTATTATGTTTGTTACTGATATACATTTTGACAAAAAGTATCCGGAAATTGTAAATAAAACACAAAATATTTAATTATACATCAATAATTATTTTGTCGCCTTCAAATTAATTCCCATCAGATGTAATACATTTAAGCCAACGATTTTTTCAGTCCTCGAAACACTTCATAAGGATAGCCTTCAGCCTCTTCAGCGTATTTTGTTTTATCTCTTCGATCTACTGAAATCGGGTTCCACCGAGTGGCAATTTCAGTTTGGGAACAAGAAAAATCACACCGATCGATGCGATGGTGCATTATCAACGTGTAAAATCTATGAATTGTTCTACGATTCCGTCCGTTTTCGACGGAAGACAGATCGTCATCACATTTGGCATAGTAATTAAGAACAGTCCTACGAACTCAGCAAAATGCATTTTTTGAAAAATCATTTAGCAGGGGAAAAAATTAATAATAATTTCCGGGTGCTTTTTTGTCACAATCAGTTATTTTTCACACAGTTTATTTTCTTTGTTTATTCTCCCTTGCTCTTCTAATGTGGATCATTCACCTATACAAAGCATACAGCTCGGGGCATTTTTGGACACCTTTGTCACGTGCATATGAAACACATATGATTTCTTCAGGTGTAGTAATTTCGTCTAAGACGCTTTGTATAAAACAAATTTTACTTAGCTATTTCTTTAGGCTTTGGATCCACTTGAATCGTCGATTTCGACTAAGTCCCAAGGCAAAATCTAGTGTGCTGTCACTGTGAAAAACTAGGATTATCGAATAATCAAAGAGCGCAAAAAACACTTCCACTTCACTCAACACTATCTATCTACATATATAGTTCTTGTTTATTCTTGTATGCTTTTTTATGAATGCATGATTTTGTTTCATCCCACAAATGATCTGTCGGTTTAAGTTCCGGTGATTGGAGGGCGAATGTATCAAGACCCAACTTGATTCAATAACCGTGAAAATTGCTTGTCGCCGCGTCCGAATGAACACAGTGGTCTATATTTAGATTCTCAAAGTCGAATTTCCCAATTCCATTCGCCGGTAAGCAGCCCTATAACTTGTCTGTACCACTGTGATACTTCCAGGTGGAATAAAGTTTTTCGGTTGGTTTGCTTCGCGCAAAATTTTTAAGTTTATTTTGTTTTCATAACTAAACAATCGACGTTTCGAACTGTATGCACATTAATATTGTGGTATTATTCCGAAGTACTACGAATTTTTGCGGCTGTAATTTAAGTTTTTTTTTTTATCTACAACATGTCTGTTAACTCTACGTAAATTTTCAAAGGATGCCCAGTTTTCGGCTTGCTTGCTGGAGATTGACACTGTCGACTTCGCTCGAACAATAGTTTTGCAAATGCACTCATGCATATTTCACGTCTTTTCCTAACTTTATTATTTATTCTTGAATTTGAATACGAATGTCCTTTGTTTTCATAGTCATTCCCATCATATTGTATATATTTTACTTTTCAAATAAATGTCCGTTGTTTTAAATAAAGCAGTAACCACTGTTTAAACTGAATTTAGCAACTGAAAGAGCCTCATTATTTTTAAATAGGGCACACGAATTGTCAAATTTTGAAAAAATCGATCTTTTTTATATTTTTATCATATTTTGTATTTTTAAAAATAGCATACTAAATTTCAAATCTATATCTTCAAATAGTTTTGAGTTACACCCTTCGAAAATGTAGCCGCTCAGTTTAATCATTTCTTTTTAAAAGGGTTATTTTCGAAGCAGCATTTTTCGAATTTGCTGCAGTGATAACTCAAAAACAAATGATCTGATCGTTATGTAGTTTTTTTCTGCCTGTTCTATATAAATTATCATAAGACTGTTTAACAGTCTTAATGTTACGGCAAGGTTGCGTGTGGACTAAGTCAGCAGAAGTTATCATAAGAATGTTTATCAATGTTACGGCAAAAGTTTCGCGTGGCCTGAGTCAGCAGAAATTATCGTAATAATGTTAGTTATCATAAAACTGTTTAACAGTCTAATATTACGGCAAGGTTGCGTGTGACCTTAGTCAGCAGAATTATTATAAGAATGTTTATCAATGTTGCGCATGGCCTGAGTCAGCAGAAGTTATCGACAAAGTTTAAGTTACGGAAAAATTTGCGCTTGGCCCGATTCAGCATTCTTACACCACCGGTAAAAAAAAGGAAACTGCAGTGCAGCTGGCAGCGGATGGCTTCAGGGAGTGTAGTTAGCTGATTTTTAGGCTAAAATATAATTTAGTATTAAGCTGGTACTCATGGAAACAAGTCCATTTCCATTTGAAATAAAGCATTTGTGTTAAAACCAAAAAAGTGTTTATTTTTATTTATAATTGGCGCCTAACGTGGGGCATAGACGAAAATTCTATTTAATCAAAATTTTTTAGTGAAATCTACGAGAAGTTGCTATCAACAAACCAAAAGAAACCTGCAAACGAACGTGAAGAAGAACCGAAAAAATGCTAAACTTGTCAGATCACATCCGCCAACGGTAATCCAACATTTATGGAAACTTATTATTGTAAGTCGAGAAAACCCATTCTTCATTATTGTGCGATATTAAATTAATATAAAATTTTGTGGTTGTCCTGTATATGAATTATTTGTGAATAAAGAAATAACTGTTAAACGTACAACTAAGTGCATATTTTAGAGGAGTGTGAATACTTGAATTGAACGAATCAAAGGATTACTGGATCAAATAGGTAGTTTGTCAAAAGAACCGGTGGTGATTAAATTTGAAAAAATAAAAGTTACCCCTGGTAGGATTGATGTAAAATCGCTACCAGAGTTTTTAGGACAACCTGATTATTATGTTTCCTGGCGAAAGGCGGCTCATAACGCATACGCAATATTTAAGGGTCACGATGGTAGCTCACGGCATTATCAAGCTGTGACTATCATCAGGAATAAAATCCGCCGATGCGCTATTATCATCATTCAGCATAGTCTTAAATTTTGAGGCAATTATAGCACGACGGGCTTCACATATTCTGACAAACGACCAACGTACCTAATTGAACAAGAGCTATCCACTCTAAGCCAAGGCTCCTTGAGAGTTCTACAATGATACGATGAGGTCGAGAAGAAACTATCTTCACTAATCAACAAGACAAAGATGTCTCACGACACTAATATTGCGGACGCGATTAATGAAAACTATCGCGAAAATGCTTTTAGAGTCTTCATTTCCGGATTTAGAAAACCCCTGTGTTATATCCTTTTCGCATCGAAATCAAGTGACTTGCCTTCCGAGTTGGCACTTGCTCAAGAGGTCGATGCAAACCACGAGCGATACATGTTAGCAGCAACCTTCGCGAATTGCACCCAACGTGCAAAGAAAACAGATGGCAGCCAAAGAGGTGGCAAATATGTTAACAGTCAAAACACATATGGTAAGGTAAATGTGGATATGCAAAAACTCCCCATTTCATAAGACAGCACAAGACTGACCACCAATCTAATGGGCAATTCCGCCAAAGGAACGAGAACGGATATAGTCACTGACACAACTTAAACCAGTGACGACGAGTCGACTCACAGTCACGACAGGAACCAATGGATGTAGATTCCTCCTCATCTCGCCTACGGCAACCTACCAACCTCAGAGGGAACGAAAACGCGCAGTTTCAAAAACGCCTGGCAACTTCTGATCGTCTGACAGGGCCGAAATTTCTAAGGGTTAAGCATTTGACCCAAAATAATGAGAGTGAATTAAGGCTAGAATCGTATTACGATTTATCGGAGAAAGTCGTTGAAGGCTTGGGGACAGAGGAACTAAATTTTTTTAGGAGAGTCTCGCCTACCTTTGTTTGGGGAAGAATTTCGTATACCGTCCCAGGATTTCAAGGATAAAAAGGATATGGTCGGATAGAGGAGATTATCCTGATAAAGGATAAGTTATAGCCGCAGGAAGCTTATAGTTTTCGAGATATTCGCGCTTAAAGTTGAAAATTTGCAATATTTTAATTACATATTTTCGATATACAAAATTAATTTTGCACTTATATTTTTCACTTCACTAATTCACTTGTACACATTTATTTTATATAAAATAGTGCAAAAATAGCTTTTAATATACATTTAATTTATCTTTTAATTATGATTATTGAAGTTAACAAATGAATAACAAACTGTCAAATAATCAGTGTTACGTTATCGACATCATTTGTAATAAAGTGAACAGTTTTTTGTATTTGGGGTATATACGAGAATCATAAACCTATAAAAAAAAATAACCCTGGTCGGTCCAACAACGGGGTGTATCAAATTTTTTTCGCGTAGAACTCCTTTTGGCGTGGGCGGCCTTCGGCCGCGCTTCAAAAAAAATAACCCTGGTCGGTCCAACACCACGGTGTATAAAATTTTTTTCGCGTAGAACTCCTTTTTGCGTGGGAGGCCTTCGGCCGCGCTTCAAAAAAAATAACCCTGGTCGGTCCAACACCGGGGTGTATCAAATTTTTTTCGCGTAGAACTCCTTTTTGCGTGGGCGGCCTTCGGCCGCGCTTCAAAAAAAATAACCCTGGTCGGTCCAACACCGGGGTGTATCAAATTTTCAAATTTTTTTCGCGTATAACTCCTTTTTGCGAAGCTTCCTGCGGCTATAACCATATATATTCGTGACCTGGAGAGTCTCCTCTATCCGACCATACCCAGTTTATTCCCGAAATCCTGGGACGGTATACTAAAGCCGACCCTTTGTTTGCTTAAACACTGGGGTGGCCGGAGATAGAGGGGATGTTCGAGTCTCAATCACTGCGGTAGTATAGCAAGGCATCATATTCGACGCAAAAATGTTGCAATATAAGTATCAGCTGAGTATCTGCAGAAAACAACACTGTCGCAATATTGCTGCTTGCTCGAACATCCCCGTACTGGAAAGTAGTATGTGGTTTTTTGACAATATTGTATTTCCATTATTTCACTACCAGAGCTTGTAAATCTTGATATATTTGTTTACCATTTTTTCTTCTAAAACTGCAATCGCTCCAAAGAAATTCGTTTACTAAATAATACAGTTTGACCATTCGCACTTAAAGTGTCGCCAGCGTACGTATACAAGTTTTTTTTGCAGTTCAAAAGTGAGATATGTATTTTAATTTTTTTTTGTAATGAGTAACTTCAATAGTGATTTAGAATAAAATTGTTTTATAAAAAAGTGCAAAATACATAAGTTTCATACAAACGTTTAAGAGTCATAAGAGTAATAAGTCACTTCAAAGTCAACACATTTATTTGAACAAGGGTTTTTTTTGGTTCACTGTATGTATTATTACATTTCCATATTAGAAATGCGTAGTTGTTCTTAAACTTATTTTTTGGAAGTGTTACAAAAATAGTGTGGCCAACAATGGAGACACGATCTCAAAGAGCTCAGCTAGGCTGTATGACAGTCTGTCTCATGTTTCAGATCGAAATATGTTGGAACATTACATTCTTCCAGTGCAATTCCTGCTTTGGCTGATGTCCTTTTCCGACGTGATACGTTCTGCGTAGGTTGCCCCTGGATATCATGTCATCAGTTGTTAATATTTTTGGGATCTGGATTGGTTCCCGGCCCCAAGATATACTAAATTCCATAAAATTCGTTTTGTTTTAAAAGCTGTAAGTGCTGATAATGAATCGTTGTCAGGTAATCAGAAATGGCTTTATGGCTGGACGTCACGCTTTAATCTAAGATTATTTAACAAAGTTAGCATGGTACCACGGGTTGCCCTGTTTTATGAGCTAATGACTTCCAATTCATAAAGGTTTTATTCCAATGAAAATTTCGCAAATGTTGAAGTAAATGTTTGCAGTGATTAAAGGTTTCAAAAATAATGAAGAAATAATGTAGTTCTATAATAAATAAGTCAAAGCCTACCAATAATAAAACAATGATACAGCGAATAGTTGCAATTTAAAATTATTAAATTAGAAAAATGTTTACGAAAGTTTACAAGAATGTCATTTAAAAAAGGAAACAATGTTATCTTCGGTCACACCATAGTTATAATACTCTTCACAAATAAAAAAAATCGTACAAAAACTTGATTTTGACCGGCGGTTCCAACAAATGAACAGCTTTTTGCTGAGAAAAATCTGAAAAAAAAAACTGAAGAACCAGAACAGGCGGACTACTAGAACCGACAAACATTGATGTACAAGTATATTTAATAGGATCTCCGACGTTTCCTTCTGGGTGTTACAAACTTAATATATCCTGTTTAGGGTATGGTAAAATAGAAAAATAAGAATAGTCTAAAAGACGAATATTAAAAAAGTAAAATTTAAAAGTTTATTAAAAATTATTATCTTTGATAACAAGACTTAAGATTCTTAAAAACGTCTGCAATGAAAACTTTTCAAAGGAAAATAAGCTTCATTATATGCATTCGATTTCTGTAGAATGGTAACCATTCTTTCGCCTCATCCCTATTAAAATAAAAAAAAAACTTGTAATGTAATGGCATCTGGATAGACATTGGTTTGTTTAATCTTGGTTGGCTGTTAATTCAAAAATTTATTGAATTCAACGATGTTGTACCAAGCATAATAGTTTTGTCACATATTGATTGTTTGTAACACCCAAAACTAAACGAAATTTAATAGATCTAGTAAAAATAAATCACTTACTTTTGCATTAAATTAAAGGTTTATTTAGTTAGAACGATACGAGTTACGTCAAATATTCATCTGACTGTTATCCGCTTGTTTAAAAAAATTAAAGTACACGTACATATCTAATAAACTAATACAGCTTTATTAACCAAACATGCTGAACATATTTCCCTCCATCCCCTAAAAATATAATTTCGAATATTCTCAAATCTGATAATTGATATTTTAACCTTATATAACGGTTATGTTAACAACTACCAAAAGTGCGATAACTCACTACAGCACGTCAGAAAAATTAATTTTCACTGTACAAGTGGTGCAAAAGGGCTGCAAGATTTAAAAATTGGACGATGGGTCGGTGCCACGTCCTGCCATATTTGGTGTATAACATTATTTTCAGACCGTTTTGCCACATTGTGAAAATGGGCGAAATCGGAGTACTCATAATTTTAATACACATTTCTTTATATAACAGCTCAATTGAAACACATAGATGGTGCTATTAGAACTAAACTGGACTTGGCTTTAAGACGAGTTTCCGGACACTGCCTCTGAAAAATGAACCATCAAGGATTGGTATGCCAAGTTCAGACGAGATGAACAGAATACGATTGAACCCAAGTTTTTAAGTATATTATCTATTACTTAAATTGGACACATAACCATTATTTAAGTGTTTGATTTATATAGTGGCAGTCAAAGAATCAGATGGAATTTAAATTTGTGTTATATGGGAAGTAAATGTAGTTGTTGTCTGATTTCACCAATTTTCATAGTATATGAGTAATCTCTCCGTTTTGCTATGTGGCGCCAATTGCAGATTCCAAACGAATCCAGGTCCTTCTCCACCTCTTCTTTCCAACGGACTGGAGGCTTCCTCTTCCACTGCTTCTCCTGGCGGGTACTGCGTCGAAAACGGAGAAACAACTGGCGAGCTGTTGTTAGCTTGGCTGTAATCGCGTAAGCGGTGTCTACGCTAGTAAAGAAGAAGTGAGTAACTTCACATATTTGGTGGAAATTGCTGGGTTATTCCTGAGATAAAGAATTTTATCTAAAGGTTGGCGGTTCTAAGCCCATTGTTCCTTTTTTAGACCCTCTTGCTTGTGGCGCATATATTCAGTGGGTTATCGCACTTTTAGCAGTTTTCAACTGTTATATGGGGAGTGAGCGTGGTTATTATCTGATTTTACCCATTGGCTGTGGTCCGATTACATCCATCTGCAATACCGACCTGTCTTGAGTACTAGAAAACATACGTGGCACGTTTCATCACGATATATTAAATTTTACTCAAGTTACAGACGGACTGGAAAAAGTTACAAGCACACATACATACATACAATTATACAGGTGAAACTAATAAAAACGTTATAAAAAGTTGATTAGTTGCGTCGATTAAGCCGTGTCCGTTTATCTTCTGTATGTACTATATATACGCGAATTAGTCCCTCAGTTTTTACAGGCAATCTGAAATTGTGCACACGCCTTTTTGTCCCCAACGAACTGCTGATTTGTCGGAACCACCGACATCGAACTAATATATAGTAAGATATATCTCCAATATAAACTGATCGATAAACTCAAGTCACTTATGTTTGTTTGACAAGAAGCCTTCCTGAAATTTGTTGTAGATTATTATCCAAGGCAGTTACAACCTTCAGATTGGATTATCATAACATATTGCTAAAGTACAACTGACCGATCAAATTCAAAACGCAAAGATATTTGTATACGCTTTTACGTAATCAAAAATGCGCTGCCGAAGATAACGTTTTTCCTTATTTATAGATAATTTTGGAATGGTTCAAGAGCACTTATTTTTTTCCTTGGTTATACAGTTTTTAATTAATGCTATCATTTTTTAACAGGCATCCTGATAAAAATGAACACCCAGATGCTAATAAGATTTTCGTTAAAATAAAGCAAGCATATGAGTTGCTAAATGACCCAGACCGACGGCGAATGTATGATCAGCATGGAATACGCAGTGAAGATTCGCATTTTTTTGCAGCTAAGAGTGATTTATACCGTAAAACTTCCTCGGAACAATTCGAGAATTTTTTTGGAAAACAGTTTAATGCCGACAATGATATCAGCTTCTATCACAGAATCTCGATAACTATCAAGAATTATGAGAAGAAAATTGTTCCAAACAGCAAGTTCACACCTTATATTGTCATGTTTTATAATGATTGGTGTTTTCGTTGCACGCGACTTATCAGTGTATTTAAAAGGCTAATGGACGCTCTGGAACCACTAGGTAAGTTGTATTAATGAATTAAATGTAAACTGATGTGTTCGGGTGAAACCGAGCATAAACAACTCTCGCAAACGTTAAAATTGCTGGCCTATGCCTATAATCCGTTGCACATGCATTCTGAAGCATAAACTTAAATTACGGCCTAGTGAAATCGACGACTGAGATCCAATCCTCAATTTCAATATAAAGTTTTGACATAAATAGGTTCGATAGAGTTTTCACAATATACTTAAATTTGTATACCGACACGTTTGCGTGTGAAACCAAATTTTACAGCGCTGCTCACACAATAACACGAAATATAACCCTAAACTCGCTTATTTTCTTATAACCAGAAGTATTAAAAGGACTGAAAATTATTTGATCTAATGATTAATTAATTTGTTTGCAAAGTGCAATGCTAAAAATGTTACTTTTAAGTATTTTGGTTTTATATAGCAATCTTTTTTATTTCATCAAATGAACTAGTAATGATAATTTTGAATTTAAGAATTTCAACTAAATTTATTATTTTCACACGTTGTGCTCCTATCTATCTAAAACTTTTCCTAAAGACAGAATTTGACACAATAAAGCCGCCAAGGTTTAAATTTTTCATGTACTACTTTACAAATGTTATAGTAAAGATTTTGAATATTCCAAAATTCCTCTGAAAAATAAACCTTGTTGTTTTTGGTTATGCAATAATGGGATGGAACAGCCGGCGACATTATAGATATGATTGAAATATCAGTTTTCTTAGCATCTATTTTAGAATGAGAAATTTTCTCTTGATTTACTGATGTTTGGTGCTGTTTTAAACACTCCAAAAGAGGATCCTTCGTTTACTAAGCTATATTCAAAACATATACATTAGGGTGTTTTCTTTAAACTATTTATTTTTTTCAATCCCGTCATGAAAAATTCCCTAAAAATTTGAGCACTTAATATTAACATTAAGGACTGGACCAAGGCGTGTAAAAATTTTCCATTGAAAATACACGACAATCGTGATTTTTTGTCTTTAAATTTCTCTAGCTCAGAGGCATTTTATGGCATCGCTTTGACTTTAGACACATATTTCTCAGAATTGTTCACTCTACAATTGTATTAAATTATTATTAAGATGCGACGAATGCTACAACATAATCGCTGTTACCTTCAGATTTTGTACCAAGTGTGGTAAGAATGCAGAACGAATAATACGCGTGAACAGGGCAAAAGTACAAAAAAATATATTAAAGCAAAAGCTGCTATCTAAACCAAAACATGTTTTTACAATGCCATCTTCATCATCTGAGGAGACATTCTGTGAATTAAATTTATCGGCCGAAGGCATACAGGACATTCAAGTTATTGAAGACAGCCAAAAGCCCAACATCAAGAATGTTCTGGTAGATATTGATGTTATTGAAGACAGCCAGCAGCTCAACATTGATAATGTTCTGATCGAATCAGACTTGTCCGAGTCGCCTAGTACTTCCACCATATTATCATGTCCTGGCGAGCCAAGTGGTTCCCAAGTAGATGGAGCCAAGTTGATGGGAAATAAACGTTGACATTAAGGATCCAAATGCACATATTATATACATATTAAGTCATTTATTTATATTTATACACTTCATATACAAAAATTTAAAATTTTCTTGGATGTGCTCGTTTCTGGACTGTGAACATGATAAACAAATCTTTGCTTAAATTAAATACAACACAGTTATGATCATATACAGTTAATTAATATAGTCCTTTCTGGTAGACAATATTTTTAGTTTTTTTTTGCGGTGCGTAAATAAATAAGGATGTTGGTTTTCCGACACGCGAACACGCAACGTATAATTGTCCATGTGCGAAACAGGGAAACTCTAAGTTTATTCCGCAAACTTGCAACGATTGGCCTTGCGATTTATTTATGGTCATCGCAAACGCCAGACGCACGGGAAATTGCAACCTCTTAAAATCAAATGGAAAATCCGTTGGAATCATAGGTATTCGTGGGATTAAGACATCCTCTCCTTTGTATTTTCCTTTGATTATTTTAGCTTCGATGATGTTATTCATGAGTTTCTTCACAACCATCTCAATCTCGTTCCATTGCAAAGTCGAGGTTGATTAATATTACGCAGCATGATGACAACTGACCCTACTTTTAATTTCAAATTATATGGTGGTAGTCCAGGCAAGTCCAGTGAATTTAAAAATTCTGTAGGATAGTTGACTACGTCATCCTGGTTTGTGGCCGTCTCAACTGATTTGTACGTAAATAACTCTCCTGGAAGGAAATATTGCCCGTTCACTTAGCCAATCTTGGTTATTATATTGCTGTTTAATGTCCGGAAAAACACGCTGAATAAGCTCCTTTTTCGATTCAGTGAAGTGACAGAAATCTGTGGGAAAAGTCATTAATCCGGTCGAGCTGTCAACTGCAACCTTACCATTGCCAATATCCAGCAACTGCTTCGAAAACACAGTCGCAGTTTGATCTTGTTGCAAAAACACTCGCATGTTAGTAGTTAATTGTAGTGTCTTTACGTGCCGCCACAAATTTGATGATTTTAGACATGCGTTTATTTCGTCAGCAACAGTCAATCGAGGAATTACTGGAAGAGTCTGACGAAAATCACCTGACATCAGTATCATAGCTCCACCAAAAATGTTTTGGTTATCACGTAAATCTTTTAACGTTCTATCTAGTGCCTCCAGCGACCTCTTGTGGGCCATTGTGCATTCGTCCCAAATTATCAATTTGCATACTTGGAAAGTCTTCGCCATAGCGCTATTTTTGGCAATGTTGCAAACTGGCGTTTCGTTGATATGCATGTTTAATGGTAATTTTAAGGCTGAATGTGCAGTTCGTCCGCCTTCTAATAAAGTTGCTGCTCTTCCAGATGAAGCCAACGCTAGGGCTAACTCATTTTGCGATCGGATCTTTGCTAATAGCAATGAAATTAGGAACGTTTTCCCAGTACCCCCAGGAGAATCTATTTAAGAAAGTAAATCCCCCCAGACCCACTGTTTACAGCTTGTGTTAAACGATCGTACGCAATCCTTTGTTCTTCGTTCAATTGCGGAACAGTTGTGCGAACTGCTTCGGCCATAGCTTGAGTATCGTTCTGGAGTTCTCTTTGCAACTCATGGTTTAATGCATCTTGCATAGCACGATTGGGTGCTGTCAGGCCCAAACACGACAATACTTTATTTGCCATCAACAAACACATATCTTCTATTATGATCAATGTGTCATTGTAAATCTCTGCCGTAATTTCCAATGTAGGATTCAAAGTTTCACAACGCACGCGATGCAACACATCCTCAGACATGTCATCCCTATATTTCATCCACAAATCATTCGGATTTGAGGGAAACATGTCGATATTATAATCGCAAACAGTGTGCGAATTTGATGCGGCGATGAAGATATCACGGAGTCCTTGAGCGTATCATCCCAATGCGAATCGTTTTCAAGCAACCGCAATAATTGACACGCCTCACGGTAAGTCGCACACAGATGTCCATCAACTGTTCGCAATTGTTGAAAAGATGTCGGACCAGGAACATACACCAATAACAATCTAAGATAATAACATTCATCGTTATTAGGATGTACTGTATATATACGGCCTATAGTATCTGTGGCAAATACATTTTCATATCCTTCAAGTGGTGTTCCTTGTTTACGACGCTGAAAAGACTTTGATGATGCGTTCCATGTGTAGTAGCGCGGCATATCAGCATACAGCAAAGTGCGAGCGAATTGATCAGTTGCACAAATTGAGAAGAAACCTGTCAATGTGGTCACAGGTGGACGTGCCGCTCTATCCACAGCGTTGTTTGGGTTGAAATACACTCGTTGTCCATTTTCTAAATGAACTGCCAAATGCAATACTCTATGGATTTCACAGAGTTACAAAATTCCACGTTGATGTGAGCTTCAAAAGTTTTGGACAATATGGGCGAGAACGGCACATTCCAACGATTGTCTACATGAAAATCTTGTCCTTTTATCTTGACATCTACAGATCGTCCACCGTCCTCAACTGATCGCCGACGATACAATGGGTAACCATCGATTCCCGAGATGGTTTCAGCAAGCAAGTTTCTCGGGTACCGTTTGGAGCACTTGCCGTCGATCATACAGGGTGAGCTGTTGTTGAAAACTCCGCAAGGTCCATGTATCATGTGTTTAGTTACTATCGTATGCAATTTTGGGTCAACCGTTTCATCAGGAATTTCGGCTGAAATAATGGAATCAATTTCTTCTGGCCTTATTTTGTCAACCAACCAGACTAATATATGAGCATGTGGCAAACCACGCTTTTGCCACTCAACAGAGTACATTCAACAACGTACTTGGCCATACACACGATGTTTTGTAATGAAATTCATTAAGATTTTAATTTTTGCTTGTAAACTCTGGCTGTGATGTCATGCCTATCAAGTGGTGTTTGGTTGTGTAGCAGTTCTTTTTTATTTCAATCCATTGTGGGTTACAGGTGAATGTAATAAATAGGTCTGGACGGCCATACTTTCGAACATAAGACATCGCATCTTGAGCGTACTCGTGCATGTGGCGCGGGCTTCCGATGTAAGTGGCCGGTAAAATTGTCATTCTTCCTACATTATTTACATTGTCGTCAGCATTGATTGCATCGCGAAGATGAATGTACTCTTCAGATCGAAGCTGCTGTTGGTTAAGACAGATGTATGTCAATCTTTCAGTCTCAATTTTGACGTACATGTCCACTGCATACTGATGAAAGAGCCGTTGACACATCAAAATGTGATTTACTTCACCTTCACGGATCATGAGTCTGTATGCATAATAATTCATGGCACTGACTTTTTTGTGTGTATCAGCACCTGGAAGTACATATGATAAACAAATACATTTATATATTGAACATATAAAATATTTTATTTTGTATAATCTAATTACCTGTTGTTGGATTAACCGTTTTGATATTAAAATGGTACCCATCTTCTCCCTGCCAGAAATTTAATGGGTATTGTAAAGCATCATAAGCTCTATGCGTTTCATATACACGTTTCAATTCATTGTTCCGGCGATGAAGTACAATATCTCTTGATTGCAAATTCTCTCCAACAACGACAATAGCCACTTCATCTATTGTCGGTGAATTAAACCTCCTTGCATGCTCTCCAGCAGGTGTTTTGTCGGCTCTTATTATAATATTATGGCTGTCTGATGGCATCCGATCCAGTGCCATTTTGAACATCTTCACTAATTCATTATTCTCGTGAAGAAATGTTTGCAGTTGTTGGACAATGATTCGCTTGACGGTTGGATTATGACCACAACGTGTATCAACTTCCACATCTTGATTGCCCCCAGTAGGTGATGAATTTGTCCTTGTATCTGTAATTGTTTAAGAACTGGTTAAATTAATTGTGATACAAATACAAATTAGAATTTCACTAAAACAATTATGGTATACTGCCTTGAAAGTAGGCATGAACCCGTCTTCTACTACATGCGTTGCACCAAACGATGTCATTTGGAAGCTATTATTATATTTTTGGATGTTAGCCAAGAAGTGTTTAGACTAACTTTCCTTCCCATTAACTAATGAGTGTAACGGTTCAGATGGTGGAACCAATTGAGGCAATTGTACATTGCCACCAGCACAACATAATCCTGCAGGTTCACTACTGTACTTTAATGCTTTACAATGTTGACAAATGATTGACATTTCTCCAATCGTCACAGATTTGTCGGCACTATAATCAAATTCCGGATCGTAGGAAAATGCTCCTAGTTCGAGGTTTACAGGAGCATTGCGTCTGCGGAATCGATTAAATTCGTTATCCCGTGCTCGCTGCTGTTGTGATCGATGTGTACGAACTCGTTCCATTCTCCCCCTATCCACTTGATAGTTATTTACTCTTGAACGTAATTCTCCCATACTTGTACGACTGTTATCATTATCAGCATCTCGCTGGTCATTAGTGCGGTTGGAGCGTAAAGTAGCTCGCAAGTAAAGTTGCACATTTACACGACTTCGACGACCTATGTCAGGTCGTTTTCTTTTCCTCGGCATTGTAAGCAGCGAGAAGAAAATCACTTTTAGCAGTATTTCAATATTTCTCCAATTAAATGTTTCTTTTTTTTAACATGAGATGACAAAACCAAGGATGTTAAAGTAGGGGCGCAGCAAAAAGTCTCGAAATGTATGTACAAAACAATGTAACGGTCGGATACACTTATTACAGGGCATCTCGAAGGATAGAATTTATAGTATACTAACTGTTATTGCCATTGCCAAATCTGTATGTGGGCATTTGCTTTCATGATATAATCATTTGCGCAAATGCGTAGGGTAGGTAGGTTCGAGATGATGTAGCGTATGCTTTGAGCTCTTGAAAAATTTATTTTATCATTTGCGAAATGCCGTCGGGTAGGTGGCTGATGTAGGGCACGTTTTGAGCTCTTGAACTCCTTAAATCTTTTGTGTGGAACATAAAAAAAGGATAAATATCCTTTTGTTTACAAATGTATTTTTGGAAAAAATAAGATAATAACAAAGGATAAAGATCCTTTTTTTACAAATCTATTTCTAGGAAAAATAAGAATTTATATTTTTGGACTACTATATAATAATTGTGTCATAACTTTTATATACCAATTAAAATAATAAATTTAAAATGAGAAATGATATTTTGATTTATGCTTGTATAAGTTTATTAAGTTTAAGACTTCACAACCCAATTTCCATAATATTTCTGTAAATTAACAATATTAATCTAAATATTAAATGTTATTTTGAAAATGTACTTTATTTTTATAATATAACACAACCGTCTTAACTCGCTCTTCTAATTTTCATATTACCGAAATTAAAATGCCGTTGGCATATGTGGAAATGGAATATGTTGCCTCTTCGAAATTTTCATACAAATGAAAACTGCGCTGTTAAACTGCTGAAAAGACAGCTTCTAGCTTACCATATGTGGCAAACTATGTAGTATTCTATATCTAGTAAGCAATGAGCAATGTGGAGTCTGCACAGGCAGAGATGCCCCGTTATTATAATAATAGTATTTTTGAGAGTTGGTAACACTGTAAGGTTGGCACCATCAAACATGTTAACACATTAATTATATTTATATATTTTGAAATTTGAAATTGAAATTTAAATTCACGATGTTATGAGCAAAGTTGATATTATGTTGTCGATTCAAAAGTCTTGTTTTAATGCGTTCTTCAATTCGAGTGGAACTGAGAGTACAAATACCGTCAAATGTTTGACAGCAAGTAAGTGGTCAACTTTTATATGGGAAAATGGAATTGTCGTTTTACTCTATCTTACTCGTAATTTTTCCTTATTTGCTCACCGTTTAGACCTACCCTGGACTACGACAAACATTTTAAAACCAAAGTCAGCTCAATCGGCCCAGCCGTTCTCGAGTTTTAATCAGACTAACGAACAACAATTCATTTTTATTTATATAGATAGATAGATAGATATAAATGACTATTGCGCATGCCTATTGTGAATTGGCGCACCTTCCGCATTCATTCTTCGCAAAAAAAACTGGAACAAATCTTTATAATTTAAAAAGAAATTATAAATCTATTTAAAATTTACCTTCCTCAACAATTTAACGTCAAAATGTGTATTTAAGTAAAATGACAGCTAGCACAGGGTTGCAATTATTGTTTTACGTGTCATTGCACGAAAATAAACATGTGTTTTGGTCTGACATATTTTACAGCCCTTGTACATATTTTTCCGCGTGTGTTTGTTGTTGTGCCGTTGCACCAAGAGGAACATTCTGCAATTCGTGCACCGTGCAAGAGTTTTGCAAGAGCAAGACAATACCGCTAGTGAAATTATAGGAATACAATAGAGTAGAATTGTGCTCCGCGACGTAAGGTCGATTGTGCCCTTTTCTCTATTACGTATTTGCATCCAAGGGCCTTGAGCCTGTGTCTATATATTGCTTATAACGCTGTCCAATCTAATGGGTGATCCATTTCGAGATTCCCTACTTTTTTTTAAGAAAAAACATTCCTTGGCATATATTTTTTGAAGACTATCTATTTCAAATGTAGGGCGCATCTACGTTTTAAATGATCCATCCGTTGAGTTCAATTTTCGATAATGTTTTGTTCGAGTATTTCGACTGGTAACTAGCGGATGACACTCGAGTTATATGTACACTATCACCCGAAACAAACCCCACACAACAAAATATTGTAAATTGGTCAAAATAAAAGATTAAAGAAAAACAAGTAAACATTACTAGAACAAAAGAAACAAGTAGAGATAAAGAACAAAAGAAAATAATGACAATGCATACAAACATGTTTTGGTCCTTATGTTTGACTTTAAGGAAAACCCAGACATTACTTGTAAACCACATCATGTTTGTTTGCATTCAATAGGAAATAAGGCTATATTTAACAAATATTGTATTTCCTCCAATAATAAGAAAATAGAAAAACAAAGAAATCGATTAAAAAAATTGTAATCACTTTAGTAGTTATTTAAGCAGAAAATAATTTGAAAAAACAGAGAGAATAAAATATAATGTCACAGAAATAACATCTTCGGCATTTTTATTCTCTCCTCCGCTCGAAGAACCAAAACTGGCGCAGTCGGTAACAACAAACTGCAAAGTTAAGCGTCACAAAAAACTTCAGTTTTTAGTAGTTTTGTAAGCTTTAGTAACGGGAAGCAAATCCTAAGATTAGTTCCCATTTTAAAGATCTCGATTATATGTATAAATATATAAGTCGGTCGGTACAGATAGCCAAATTTAAGAAACTTAAGTTTCTACACTAATTATCTTGAACGTTGGAGAGTGACTCCGAGGATTACAGTTTGTGAAGGTGAAGAATAGCTTCATTCCGTCCATCAGTATTACCAGGAAAAGTGAGATTGAGGATGCCCCACACATAGTCAACGCAGAGAGAGCGTAGTGCACCGTACAAAACAACAACAACAAGTTCAGTTATATTAAAAGAGGATACATCAACAATGAATCCAGGCGATCAGCAACCACTTCAGATGACAGCATCGCAAATTATTAAGAAAGCTTCAAGAATAATGGACTTTAACGGCAGAAATTTATCATCGTTGGAATTTGTAAAGCAGCGACACGTCAAAACGAAAATTAAAGGAGAAGCAGCAAGTGCAACGTAAGTCAATATTTACAAAATTTAAAGTATATTTTAGATAAACTAAATTTGAAACATGAATTTGATAGGATAAAGCCTATAGAATTTTCTCAACGAAACTTTAATTCTAAAAACATTTTTAAATGGGACACACCCCAACTTAAGCAGTGTAGTGATTGGTAGAAATATAAGCACCATTAGAGAGGCTTTTAGCGTTCTTCAAGAGACAGGTTTGCTAATACAATTCGATACAAGACAAAACAATTTTCAAAAAAATAATTACAGAAATTTTTCAAATAGAAATTCTTTGGCTCACAATTTTGGCAATTTCAATAATAGACAGTATATGCAAAATTCCAATAATGTTCAATTTGGACAAAATCAACAGAGAAAATTTCGTAACAATTCTAACCAAAGTGACAATTATCAACAATTTAACTTTGGATAAAGTAGACAAAATAATTCCGAGCAATTTAGCTTTGGACAAAATAGGCAAAATAATTCTCAACAATTTAGCAGATATAATTCAGTCCAAAGGAGACAAAACCCCCCCAAACCGATGGAAATAGATCACGTTCAAGAACAAGCAAATTTTCAGTTGCCAGCCCAAAACAATCGTTTCCGATAATAGAAGTCACCCCAACCCCAAACGAATTCAATGAAAAAAGTTATATACATTGGAAGCTAACCAACATAAAAAATAATAACTTTGATGCTATAATAGGACAGAATATTTTAAAACCTTTTAGAGCAATAATTAATGTAGAAAAGGAGTATGTGGTGATAAACGGCAACAAAATTAAATTTATAAATTCTTGCCCTTACAATTACGGAGATATTACTTACAGAATGTTAAGAGAATTTGCTAGATATTTTATCAAATAGTGACATGAATGAAGAAGAAAAGCAAAAATTAGAATATATTCTAAAAGCAAATAGCGATTTATTTTTCCAAGAAGGTAAAAACCTTTCTCATACTCATTAAATTCAGCATGAAATTGTTACAAAAACAAGTAGACAAACTTATAATAAAATTTATAGATATCCTCAAATTCGTGAAGAAGAAATTAGTAGACAGATGAACGAGATGTTACGCCAAGGCATAATTAAAGACAGTAATTCCCCGTACAACTCGCCTCTTTGGATTGTACCGAAAAAGAAAGACAATGCAATGAAGAAAAAATGGAGAATAATTATTAACTACAGGAAGCTAAACGAAGTCACTACAGATGACAAATTTCCAATACCCCCTATAGAAACAATACTCAGCAAACTTGGAAGAGCTCAGTATTTTACAACTTTTTTTTTTTTTTTTGCAAAATGTTTTTTTTTATTTATTGAATCTGCTTTTTGTTTTAAAAGCCTAACAATAAGTAATAAAATCTTAAATCTATTTGAAAACTAGACAAGCTCAAGCAAGTGTTTGAGCTGTTTTGGTGATACGTTGCTCCTTAGTACGCAGGTATATCTCTTCTTTTAAGGCGTGTTTGATCGAAGGAATGTACCAAAGCATTAGCCAAATGGTTTGGGTGATCTCGGAGTTTAGATATATATTTAAATCTGCTGTCTTCTACTTCTTTCTTTACCATAGAAATACCAAGGTCTTTATGGATATTTTCATTACGCATGTGCCATGGTGAACACGTGATTGTTCTAAGCATTTTTGATTGGAACCTTTGTATTATGTCAATATTAGTTGCACAGGTCCTATCCCGCAGTTGAATGCCATACATCCAAATCGGCTTTATGACCGCATTATATAAAAGCACTTTGTTGTTTAGGCTAAGTTTGGAGTTTTTATTTAAAAGCCAATTTAAATTTGCAGCTCTTATCTTCATGCAAGTTACTTTACTAGATATACATATGTTTTCTCCACGTAAGTCTTCTATCTAGGTGAATACCAAGATAAGTTACTTCGTTGTCTTGGGGTACTAAAATATTGTTCATTTTTACTGCCGGACACATTTTAGGTCTTAGCGAAAACGTAACATGCTTGCATTTTTGTTCATTTACATTTATACGCCAGTTGGCTAGCCATTCTTCGACAGACCTTAAGTGCTCGGCTAATATTCTTGATGCTATTATATGGCATTTGTTATGGTCTAAAGCTGTGTCATCCGCAAAAGTTGAGGTCAATATATTATTTAATCTTATACAAAAGGCCTTCATGCCACACCTTATCAAACGCCTGAGCCACGTCTAGGAATAAAGCTAAACAGTACTCTCTGTTCTCTCTTCTTTTCTTATTTCGTTAGTAATTCTATTTACTTGCTCTATCGTGCTATGTTTTTCACAAAACCCGAATTGGTGCGTTGGTATTATATTATTTTCCTGGAGGATCAAAGATGTCTCTTGATAGTAACACTTTTTCAAATATTTTAGAAAGGCATTGTAGAAGACTGATTGGTCTGTATTAAGACGGCTGTGTTAAGTCTTTCCCAGGTTTATCTATAGTGTCCGAGATTAAGAATTGCACTGAAGAGTAAAGAGAGCACTTCTACAGCAATATTTGGTAACTCAATTAGCATTTTTGGGGTAATGTTATCATGTCCTGATAACTTTTTTGGTATAAGTTCTTTTATTATTCTAATAATTTCAGATGGTGAAGTCTTAAAAGACTCGAGTGACTCGTTAACTGTGTCGGGTAAGCTGGACAACTCGAAGTTGTTCTTTGGGCAATTTGGTTGAAATACCTTTTCTAGGTGATTTGCAAAACAATTAGCCTTTTCCTCGTCACTTCGAGCCCAATTTCCACCCATGTCTCGTATAGGCATGTTGGAGTTAGTAGGTGGCTTCAGGGACTTTTGGGCTTTCCAAAGAGATTTTTGCTTGCTTGAATTTGGACACAGTTTCTTTATATACATTTCGGTTATGAATTCTTCCTCACGTTTAAGCGCTTTTTAAATTACGTGCAGCTGATTTCAATTGAAGCTGAGTGGAAGGGGAGCGATTTATATGCCATTCACGCCTTTCACGCCTTGCATGCCGTTTTTCGTTTACAAGCTTTTCTATTTATCTGTTGGTAAAATTTCTGGCACCAAGCGGCTTATAGTTTTTATTTGGAGTTGCTAAGACTGCTGCGTTAGTTATTATATCATTGAGTTCTATGCTTTCGTCAATATTTCTTCCTGTATTTATTTTGTACTCAACATTAATGTGGCCACTCACGTATTTTTTATATTTGAGCCAATTCGTTTTATAAGAAGTTAGACCCACTTTTGGATTAACGAATATGGGTTGTTCACATAATTTTATTAGTACAGGAGAGTGATCAGAAGATAGATTAGTACATGTATCAGCTGTTATAAGCGATTTATCTATATTTTTGATTACAGCAAAATCAATTAAATCTGGTATTTTCTTACTGCTGTTCCTCCATGTGCCTTTCCATCTGGGTGGTTTGTAACATACTTAGAGTCTAAATCCCGGTAAAAAGAAATTGTTTTTGTTCGTAAGATGAGTTTCTGACAATAGCATTACATCGATACTATTTTCATCCAGAAATCTAATAAGTTCCAATTTATGTTGGTTAACACCGTTAGCATTCCACAAACAAATGTTCAATACAATCATTTTTTACTTAAAAAAGTTTGCAACATTTGGTTTTGTGATTTGATTATCTCTTGAATCATATTTTGCATTGAAGCCATAAATTGTGTCATACATTGGGTAAGGTTTAAAATCATAGTTTCAACGCTTCCATTTGGTTGGTTTTGGGGCAATTGCATTTGTGTAGTATTGCCTTTCACCACGTTTGCATAACTACCTTGTGAAGCATTGTCTTTAAGATTTACTCGTTTTGAAATATGGACGGGGATTTTAATATTTTCATTAGCTGGAATATTCATCATTTGGTTACGACGTGCTTGGATGCCCTGTGACTACTTCGATTTTAAATCTTTGTATACAGGGCAACCCCTGTAGTTAGCAGTGTGATTTCCTCCAAAATTGCTGCATTTTTTATGTAAATCCTCTTTTTTTAACAGTACATTTTGAAGTAGGATGTAGATCGCCACATACTACCCAGACATTTCGTAGAGTGCAATATCCTTTCGTGTGTCCATACTCTTGGCAGTTTGTACATTGTTGTGGACCATTTCTCTTGTGTGATTCCTCAACGGTGATTCTGCGATGGAGAAGATATTTTAAATTGTGAATCGGGTGTTTTTCATTTTTCTTTAATTTGTTAGAATCTGGCATCAATTCTATTTTGAACATTGGTTGTGGGACTTTGTTCCTGTTTAAAATATTTACTACTGATTTAATGCTAAAACCACCTAATTCTAGTGCTTCTCTAACGTCGTTAGAGTCTACCGAAGACTCTATACCTTGTATGACAATAACTAGGCCTTTTGAGCTCTTCAGTTGGTAAGAGTAGTAATTCTTGTTATTATTTGATATTAATTTTACAATATCCATGAAACTTTTTTCAGTGTAGGCTTGAATTTTTGTTTTATGTATGTTACCTTTTTTCAAGGGCACAATGTGAAAATTGTTTGTGCCTATTATATTGCTCATTTTGGAAACAAGCGCCTTTGAGCTACGCTGACGCAAATAAATTGGAGGGGGTTTGGCATTCACGACCGTGGTGGTACCCTTTGCTTCGTCGTTAGGCTCTTTGCTTAATAAGGCAAATCTGTTGCCATTGAGAATTTCTGGCTTTTTACTGTTTGGCGTGCCTGCTTGAAATTTTTTGGTATTGACCGCTGTTTTAATAGCACTCAATTTCCTTTTTACATTAATGTAGCGATCAATACCGGTCTGAACTGATGGCCCCTTTTTGCTTGGTACATTCTCACCTTGCATGTTATTTTCCTTCGCTGTCCAGGTGCTTGCTGGTACCTACATAGTGGCTGCTGTGAGTGGATTTGTTGTTGCCCGATTGCTGTTTACTGCTGCTTCTGCTGACTGCGTTTGCTTAGTCTCTCTTTCATCTGATCGGTGCGATGACTCATCATCGCCGTTACATTTGTTTTTGCAGGAGTTGCTTTTTGGCTCGACAAAGCTGAGGTATGCCTACAGTTTTGCGGGTGAGGCCGCGAAGCACTCATTATTGTTTGTTTTTTTGTTTTGTTTTTTGTTTTTATATCTTTGTTTTGTGCACTATTTGTTAATGTTTATTATTATGTTTACTCACTTGCTTAGATTCCACGACACTTGTTGCGGTTGGGTATCTCACACTGGTTTCCACTCAACACTTCAGATTTCCGCAAACCACTTTTGATTACTTCAATAGAGCACTAAGTTTATTCCGCTGACTCCCTATTGACCTCAGTTAAACACTTGGAATTTATTTAGTAAAAACCAGTTGTAATTGTTTGATAAACCACTTTTGAACGTATGTATGTATTGAAAATATCAGAAAGCACTTTTGAACTTATGTATGTATATATTTGGGAAAATTATCAGCAAACACTTTTGAACGTATGTATGTGGAAATATCAGAGAACACTTTTGAACGTTTGTACATATATGAAAATATCAGCAAGCACTTTGAACGTATGTATGTGGAAATATCAGAGAACACTTTTGAATGTTTGCATATGAAAATATCAGCGAACACTTTTGAACGTTTGTATGGGAAAATATCAGCAAGCACTTTTGCACGTCTGTATTTAAATATCAGAAAACACTTTTGAACTTATGTATGTATATATTTGGGAAAATTATCAGCAAACACTTTTGAACGTATGTATGTGGAAATATCAGAGAACACTTTTGAACGTTTGTATATGAAATTATCAGCGAACACTTTTGAACGTTTGTATATGAAAATATCAGCAAGCACTTTTGCACGTCTGTATGTGGAAATATCAGAAAACACTTTTGAACGGTTGTATATGAAAATATCAGCCAGCACTTTTGCACGTCTGTATTTAAATATCAGAAAACACTTTTGAACGATTGTATATTAAAATATCAGCAAGCACTTTTGCACGTCTTTGTTTAGGAAAAATAACTTGTAAAAAAGAACGCGTTGTTGTCAGCATTCGCTTCACTCTTGCGGACCGCCGGAGAATGTGTTGTCGCTACGAACGGGAGACGAAAAAAAAGGGCCGTCGCTAGCTACTGCTGATCTTTTTAAGGGCTGCTGAGTAGCGAATACGCTGTATAACGGCATAACGGTATGATGTTGTCATGTGTTTTGTCTTCATGTGTGATGTATTCGTGTGTGGTCTTCATGTGTGGATCGTGTTGGTGTCGTGAATTATCGTTCAAGGACGTGTGTTGAGGGGGGCGCTAACTCATTTAGCCATCCCGGCCCCCTAGGCGAATATTAGCTTAGCAGTCGCTGTAGTTGCTGCAGCGTTGCAACAACACTGCTGAGGCCAGTGGAGCGGTGGTGTGACGACCGAGGCTGTCGACGCCGTGATGATGCCTCATTTCGCCTCGATATGATTGGAGGAGGGGCTATGAGCCTTCTTTGCCGACCCGGACGGCTGGGCTGCTGCGATCTGCCCGCGGAGCGTTGGCGCATGGCGGCCCGTTTTGGGGGGCGATGCAGCATAGTGTGGTGGTTGCACAATTGGCATAGGGTGGCTGACGTACACTCCTGCGTGTTGTGTGCCGTCGCCAAACAATGCAGGCAGTGTCCGTGAGCCAGAGCAACCTTCTGGCGTTGTAAGGGCTGCATGCCACGGAAAATGCTGCAATGCTGTAGCCGATGAGAGCGCCGACACATGGGACATCGGCTGCGCGGAGGCTCCGCTGCTGTTGCTGAGGAGGGTGGTAGTGGTCGCGTGCCACTGGAGGAGGAGCGGTTGCCGGAGGCCTTGCCGCTGGGCTTCGTGGCGCTGAAGCTGCCCCAGGGCGTGGCACAGTAATGGTGGACCTCACTGTTGGCGTTGGCACGCTGGGAATATCCACATCCATATTGATCTATATAGAGAAGTTATTATAATTACAAATTTGTTGCATGCAAATTTATATGACGATTGTGCCACGGTATGTGGCAAGAATGGGTCGTCATGTAGATCGACCATTGCGGTTAGAGTCGTTAGTACTTTCGATTAGATTTTTTATTTGCGGGTTCATCGATTAATTATTTGGTTTTAATTTTGTTTGCGGGATTATCGGCGGTTTTTTCATCATATGCGATTTCGTTACTATATGGCAGAAAGCATAGTTTCACTAGCGGTCTTGTTAACATACCGCTTTGAGTGCGGAGATCAACAACTCGCACATGACCGTCAGAACCGTAGTGTAGTTTTTCTATGCGGCCAAGCCGCCATTCGGTAGGGGGTAGACAGTCCTCATGGATGATGACACAATCTCCCAGCTTTGGCGCCTTTTCTGGACTCTTCCACCGGTACCTTTTATGGAGGTCATTTAAGTATTCTTCCTTCCATCGGCGGCTGAAATCGTGATGGAGAATTTTTATTCTCTCCCATTGATTTAATAAGGATAGCGACCCCACGCCTCAGGTATGGCCAGAATGGGTGCTCCTTTGAGAAAATGCCCTGGTGTCAGGGCTGTGAAGTCAGAGGGATCTTGCTAGAGGGTTGTGAGTGGCCGTGAATTGAGAAAGGCTTCAATTCGCACTAACAGTGTGGTGAACTGTTCATAATTAAATTTGTAGTTTCCAGCTACTTTTTTGAAATGGGATTTAAAGCTTTTTACTGCTGATTCCCATAAACCACCCATATGAGGAGCGCTTGGGGGGATAAATTGCCAGTTAATACCTTGGGGAGCATACCTTTGTCCAATTTCTGGCGAGACTTGTTTAATAAAATCCACAAACTCCTTTTCAGTTGCTCTTTGGGCTCCAATGAATGTTTTACCATTATCGCTCATCAGTTTTGATGGGAAGCCGCGTCGTTCGACGAAGCGAGCGAATGCCGCGAGAAAAGCCTCCTTTGTCAGATTCGTACACAGCTCGAGGTGCACTGCTTTTGTCGTAAAACAGACAAAGACAGCCACATAGCCTTTCATGAGAGTGGGGGATCTTAGCATGGAAGCCTTTATTTGAAAAGGCCCAGCAAAATCGACACCTGTAACGGTGAAAGGCAGAGCGAAGTTACAACGTTCCGGTGGAAGTGCTGCCATAATCTGTGTTCGCAACTTCTGCTTGTGCATAGTGCAGATCCTGCACATGAAAATGCATTTCTTTATTTGGGGCTTTAGACGGGGAATATAGAACTTTTGACGGACTATATGCTGCATTAGGCGATGTTCAGCGTGAAGCATGAGTAAGTGGATATAATTGAGGAGTAATGTGGCAAGTTGGGATTTCTCTGCTATAATTAGAGGGTGGCGTTCGTTGTACGTCAGGCTTGAGTTAGCAAGCCTACCATTCGCACGACGCAGACCTTTCGTGTCCAAGAATGGGTTAAGAACCAAGATTGAACTCCTTTTATCAATGGGTTTCGATTCTCTTAATAGTGAGATATCCCGGCTGAAGTAGCGCATTTGAGTGGATGCGATTAGTGCGACCTTTGCCTTTTGGAGTTCAAGGTGCGGCAATGTATCGCATTGGTTAGGTTCTGGGTGAATTCCCTTAATTTTATTTTTGAGTCGCTCTACGAACTTTAGCATGTAGGCGATAAGTGCACGAGGGAACGATGAAAATCGCTCAAGGATGTCATTATCATCCAATGTTGCGTGAAAGCAGTTGATTTTTCGACTTTCTGGGGCAATTATATTGTGCATGGGCGATTTTGGCCAAGAATCGGGAGATTCTGTCAACCATCGGGGGCCATTCCACCAGAGGGTTGTGGTGCAAGGTGCAGCGGCAATCGGCAGGATTGTCAGCACTGGCTACGTGTCGCCAAGTGGCTGACCCCACTAGGTCAAGTATTTGTGACGTACGATTAGAAATGTACGTTTTCCATGCGTGTGGTGGTTTTTCCAACCAAGCTAGAACGATTTCAGAATCGGACCAGAGATGCAATCTGTATTTCTTCATGTTTAAGTGGGTCTGCACCATGGAAACCAATTTTGCGAGTAGTAGGGCGCCACAGAGCTCAAGTCGTTGTAGACTTAGCGTTTTTAGAGGAGCCACCTTAGCTTTAGCTACTAATAAGTGGCTTGTGGTCGCGTTATCGCTTTGTGTACATATAAAGTGGCACGGTATGCCTTCTCAGAGGCGTCACAGAAGCCGTTTAATTCGACTTTGTGTTCGGGGGAATAGTTTACCCACCGTGGGATTTGTATCTGTGAGATATCGTTTAGATTGCTCGCGAACTGTGACCACTTTTCTAAACGAAGTGGTTTTACTTGTTCGTCCCCCCAGTCGGTCCCATCTAGCCATAATTCTTGTATCAAGATTTTCGTTTGTATCCTAATTGGCGAAAGCCATCCTGCGGGGTCGAAAAGTTTCGCCACAGAGGATAAAATTTGTCTCTTTGTGATGGCGGATAATGCGGATATTGACTCTGTAGTATATGAAAACTTGTCAGATATCGCATTCCATTGTATGCCCAGTGTTTTTGTTGTACTTTCCTTTTCAAATATAAGGAAATTAGTATCCAACAAATGGTCTTTAGGTATATTTTTTAAAATATTCGGGTGATTGGCTGTAATCTTTTTTAAAGGAAACCCTGCGGTATTGAGGGCATTTATAACCTGTAATGAGGATTCGTATGCTTGAGGAAGACTGTGACTTCCAGACAAAATCTCGTCAACATACGTTTGCGTTTTTAACACCTGGGTTGCCAGACCGAATTCTGACTTGGTGTTTTCTGCCAATTCGTGCAGTGTCCGAATGGCTAAGTATGGGGCACAGTTGACGCCAAAGGTAACTGTTTTTAACTTAAAGTCGCGTAGTGGACTAGTGGGGGATTTTCTGAAAATAATTCTGTTAAAATCTTGATCGTCTTTATGTACGACTATTTGTCTATACATTTTCTCGACGTCCCCGTTGAAGACGTATTTGAAGATACGCCAATTTAAGATAAGCAGCATTAAGTCTGGCTGAAGCGTGGGTCCCGTAAATAAAATGTTATTTAGGGAATGTCCTGAACTAGTGGATTTTGACGCATTGAAGACAATTCTTACCTTTGTGGTTTTTTTGTCTGGCTTTACTACTGCATGATGTGGCAAATAAAACGAGTAGTATTTACTTTGTATGATTTTTTCGCCAGCGCTGACTTCCTCCATGTGGTCTAAAAGGAGGTATTCTTCTACGACCCTATCATATTCTGGTTTCAGCTCGCCGTTTTTAAGTAGGTTTTTTTCCATACTTAAAAATTGTTGGATAGCCGCGGTGCGGGAATGACCTAAGGCGAGTGTGCGGGGAAATTCTGGCTTTAGTGGTAGTCGTACGACGTACCGGTCATCTACTGATCGAGTAGTTGTGGTTTTATAAAAATCCTCACAATACCGATCTTCAGGGGTTGTGATTGATACGGGGGGAGTTCTTCTAACTCCCAAAATTTTCTTAATTGCGTATTGAGGTATTCGTTGGAGATTTCCTCAACTTGAGTTGTCATCGTGGCAACAGGTTCCGCAACTAGTCCACTTAGGACCCATCCGAAAATGGTATTTTACGCCAGTAGTGCTTTTGTAATTTCCTCAATACCTTCGAGTATTATCTGTGGTATGAGATCGCTGCCTAATAGAAGATCTATTTGAGCGGGAGTGTTGCAGTTGGGGTCTGCTAACTTAAGGTGAGAAATCTTTCGCCAATGCTTGCTATTTATATGATAGCTTGGAAGCATGTTTGTTAATTGCGGTAAGACAATAGCTTCTGCTTGTATGCGCTTATCCGCTTTGGGGGAAAAGAGGGTAATGGGGCAGATTTTATTTGAGTTTTGAACAACTCTTCCGCCCATTCCCGTGATTTCAAAATTGGCCAGTTTTGTTGGCACCTGTAGCCTGTTTTGTGCCCGAGACGCTATGAAAGATCGTTGTGATCCTTGGTCTATTAGGGCTCTGAGTTTAAACAGCTCTCCTCGGTGTTCGATGGAGACTACTGCTGTTGGTAGCAGTACTCTACTGTTGTTTTCGCTATGGAGCGTTTGGGTTTTTAACGCCTTTGAGCAGCATGGTGCTTCTTGGCTGTTTTCTGAATTTGTTGTTGCAACTAAACCTGTCGCGTTTTTTATGTTTGCGCTGTTTGGGGGTGAGCTGGAAAAATTGGTAATGTGTAGCATCGAATGATGTCGTTTATGGCAATAAACGCAATTAAATTTGCTTTCACAATCTTTAAGCATGTGTGCATGTGATAAGCAGTTTGTGCAAAGTCTTTTTGACTTTACAAAATTGTTTCTGTCAATTATATTTAATTTCTTAAATTTCTCGCAAGATTTAAGTTTATGTCCCCCTGTGCACAATTCACATGACGTTTGTTTGTATTGTTCAGATGTGAACGTTTGATTTTTGAAGAAGCTTCTATTTGAATTGTTGTTGCTACTGGCTTGGGGTCTTTGGAAGCTTCTATTAAGGTCATGGGAAATACCTTTTGGTTTAATTATCATTTTATCAACTCTTTCTGCGATTTCATACTGGGTAGTTAGGAAATCTAGCATTTGCTGCCACGTGGGGCATTTTTTCCTCGATGAGAGAGATTGTTCCCATAGCAATAACGATTTTTCTGAAAATGCGGCGGTGCATATATTTATCAGAATTGGGTCCCAATTGTTTGTGGGAATATTTTGTGTCGCTAAAACCGACAAACAGTTGGAAACAGTGGTTTGAAGTTTCATATATTCTTCACTTGTTTCCTTTTGAATTTTGAGCAAGTTCATTAATATCGTTATTTGCTTATCTACCAGTATTCTTTCGTTTTCGTACCTTGATCTCAGAGCTTCCCAAGCCAAATGGAAATTGTCGTCATTTAATGCGAACTGTTTTACGATGACTCCTGCTTGACCTTTTGTTTTGTATCTGAGGTGATACAGCTTTTGAGCATTTGATAATTTCGGATGGTTTATGTAAACAGCTGTGAACATGTCCCGGAAGGACGGCCATTGTTCATAACCACCATGGAAAATTTCAGTGTCACAAGCGGGCACCTTGAGGTGGATACCCGAATTTGCCTCTTGATTTTGAATTTGTGGCAGCTCTACTCTCGGAAGTGGAGTAGGTGCAACTGCTTTAATTAATTTTAGCTGATCTGCGATCATAATTTTTGTGTCTTCATACTGGTCTAAGGAGTTTTCAAATTTGGCGTATGCAGAAGATTTAAAGCTTTCTGGTAGATCTGAATCGTCAGTATCTACAATTGCGTCATATGCAGCCTGGAGACGTGTCCAAAAATTTTCGGTTGTTTGGCTTTTTATTTCTAGCGCAGATTCAGAATTCTCTTGAATCGGCAAAGAATCAAATCGATTGCAATATTTTATTAGACAGTCACTCTCAGAAATGAATTTAGAGTATGATATGTCTTTCCCCCTTTTTTGTTTCGTAGCACCTTGCTTCGAGCGTGTAGCTTCTGCTCGTGTACATGGCCTTTTTTCGTCAGAAATCATCTTTGGGACTTTTAGTAACTGACTTGGTTTAGAGTCTTTTGAGTCAGAGCTCATTAAAAAAAATAATGTGACGAATAGAAAACAGAAATTTTCAATAAAAACTTGATTGGTATTATCAAGTTGTAGATGCAATGTTTCGAAAAGAAGACTCTTTTGTAAGTAAGAGTTTCAAACAAAATCGATAAACAGATTGTTTTTTTTTTTTTTTTTATACTGAAATTATTGAATTTAATTTCAACACAAATTTCGTATATATCTATGTATGTTCAGACGAGAACTCTTTATGTAAATAAGAGTTTTGAATTAAATTAATAAACAAAAACGCTTTTAATTGCTGTATGCTTATGTGTACCGAAAACTCTTTTAAGTTAAATAAGAGTTGTTTTCCGAGTATTCAATTTAATTTTGCTTTAAATTTTTTTTTTTTTTGTTTAATTATTTTTCGTTAACCGCAAAAAATCTTTGTATATATGTCCGTAAGTCATATAGGGTATACCTATAAGTGTTTTTTTTTTTTTTTTTATTTGGTTTATGTGCAAATGAGAGTTCGTTTTAGAGATCACTGCACTTTGTACATATGCATGTATGTACATATGAATTACGGTTTGATTTGTTTTACACAATCCTGCTTGTTTTTGATCAAAAACCAAGGGGTATTGTGGGATATATGCCAATATGGACTTTGAATATATTGTAAACGCAATCCTGCTTGGTTTTGCTTGCCAAAATCCAAGGGACCAAAGTGGACTTTGAAGCACAATGCGTATTTACATATGTGACTATACACGACTTGTACAAATATTTAATAAATTTTCATTAATTTTTGTTTTTTATTCTTTAATTGAGAGAAATTTTTTTTTTTGTTATTTGAATTGCACCCGATTTAAATGGGGTATATTTTTTTTCCCGGTAAGGAGAAACCGCGAAAAGAAAATTAGAAGAATAATTTCCACAGCTTCAATTGTTCGTGGATATGTATGAATGTACATGTATAAGCAAATGTATATACATATATGTATATATGTGTTATTCGTATATATGTATTATGTTATATATTAAGGAGCAAGTTATACTCTTGTGCAATATACATATATACATAATTAAGTGTGTATATATTGTAGATATAATATATGTATGTACAAAATGTGTGATATATGCATGTATCATTTTTGTTTTTTTGTTTGTTTACACATATGAACGTATATATGTATTTATATGTATGCTTTAATATTTTTTATTTCTTTTGTCCGCTTATATTTTGCCTTATGCTTATTTTAATCAATCCTGCTTATACTTGATTAAGTACAAGAGGGTATTGTTGGAAATTAGAGAGCAGCTTTGGTTTTGTGGATATTTATTTTTTGTGTTTCCCAACAAAACGTTAAGCATTTATTGGCAATCCATAATTAATTACTGTATAACCAAATGTTTAGTTTCTAGCGGTATTTCGGTTTTTACCGGGAAATAAACCGCATACTAAATACAGTTTGGCACAGATTTTATTCTTAACGGATCTTTTATAAAAACCGCAAAAATGAATTTATTAAATATACATGCATATATATGTTAAAATAAGAAAAGAAAGATTGAAAGGAATCGATACGACTAACTTTATTTTCCTCCAGGGGGTTTGGGGACAATGTGCGTATGGTTAGTTTGCTGCTTTTGCTTCGTGTCTTCTTCTCAATCCTTGCTGTGGTGGTGCTGATTCGTGTGGTTGTTGTTATTCTGTTTTTTTGTTAGTTCGCGCCCGCTCTTTCCAGTTACATACATACATTTTTTTTGTTCGTGATTATACTTAGCACTGCCTTATTTTATTGATTTTGTATGTGTGTACATATGTATATTTTTATTTCACCACTTTTTTATGTTCCACATAAAGTAAGTATATATGTATTAACATATATATATATATTTTTTGTTTTTTTTTAAAAGAATCCATAGTGCCTGTCACTATGGCTCGAAGGACCATATGTTTACTCACTTGCTTAGATTCTACGACACTTGTTGCGGTTGGATATCTCACACTGGTTTCCACTCAACACTTCAGATTTCCGCAAACCACTTTTGATTACTTGAATAGAGCACTTTAAGTTTATTCCGCTGACTCCCTATTGACCTCAGTTAAACACTTTGAATTTATTTAGTAAAAACCAGTTGTAATTGTTTGATAAACCACTTTTGAACGTACATATGTATGTATTGAAAATATCAGAAAGCACTTTTGAACTTATGTATGTATATATTTGGGAAAATTATCAGCAAACACTTTTGAACGTATGTATGTGGAAATATCAGAGAACACTTTTGAACGTTTGTATGGGGAAAATATCAGCAAGCACTTTTACACGTCTGTATTTAAATATCAGAAAACACTTTTGAATTTATGTATGTATATTAGAGAGGGTCAATTTGTATGGAGCAAAAAAAATGCACCAAGCGGTTATCAAAATCGTAAACTACGATGAATTCTAAGAAAATTTGCCCAAGAAACCATGGCTCTAAAATCAAAACGGAGCCTCCGGTTTTTAACGAGAAACTTTTCATTTTGTTTTTTTTTTTTTCAATAAATGAAAGGAAATCGGACGAGAACCGATGTATTCAGCGTGGTATGGTCGTTGGCCGCTGTGGCCGGTGTGTGTATATGTTACCTATCCACCCATAAAAATTAAAATGATAATAAATAAAATTCAAACTTTAATAGCTTTCATCTTCCGCGAAATCGTATTGCAGTTAACAATATCATTTTATATCTATATATAAAGCAAAAACTTAACTGTTAAGGGCCAAACAAAATATAATATACTTCTAAAGTTCAGAATTAATTAGTTTTAAGGTCTTGTTTGCTGTCCATCCTAGATGTTGCGTTTCGACTTGCAACCGTGACTGCCATAACACCATCGCGATTTTTTTCTATAGTTCGACGTGAAACGCTAGTCAGCAGTTGCACAAAGCGCTCGGTTCCTTGAATATGTGGAGGAATTTGTGGAAATAAGTGGAGGATTGTCAAATTCTATATATTCGAGCAAATGGTCATAGGGTATGCTTGCAGTGAAGGGCGGCTCCGACAAAATGCTATTGTTATCTAAGTTTATCATCTCAACATAATCAGTGCAGTCAAAATTTATAGTTGGTTTTTTTGTAAGCTCTTAATTTTGTTGGGTCGTAAAGTTTTTCACGATAGTACAAAATTTTTTTTAAAGCCCTCTGGCGCACTTCCTTTCTGGCATCAAAAAGCATTGTTAGTAGAACATTTTCTGAATGTGCAAAATATGAGTTATTTTGAACAACATTATTTACAATTTCGCGCAGATTTTGTGGTAAATATTGCGTTGAATAAATATATTTACATAAGAGTGAACTGCCATATATTACCGAGTTGTAATACTTAACATTAAAGTACATAGGTACGTAAACTTTCATGACAAACGTTGCTAAAATTCTTAAATTTTCGGATGGTGAATTTGTTGTGACGTACAATCGCAGAAGTTTACTAGCTTTGGTTAACCAACGAGAGTGAACGATGGGTCCAGGTTTCACGTTGCCTAAATCTTCTGGACAGGAACCAATATGAATAGCGTTGGCTATCCGATACAAATACTTAACGTCCGTTGAAAGAGTTTTTTCCTGTTCTGACGACAAGGAAGGAGGCATATTCCCCAGCAAAATACGCTGAAAGTCGGGTACAACCTACAAAAAGAACAAGTTACTTATTTAGAACCAAAAATAGAGATCTTTATTAAAGTACTAATTCATTGCTTACCTGAATCAGTTCACAGGTTTCTATTAATTTTGTCAGAGCTCCACTGTCAGTTCGCGGTCCACTTGTAGTTGATTTTTCTAGCGCGCAAAATAAGTGGCGAAAAGGTAACTCATTAAAATGTAACAAGCAAACAAACCAGTGCAATGGTCTGTCTAACAGTACTTCAAACCGTCGTAGTATGCCGTTTTCCGTGCCAGTATTGCTGACTTCACCGTCGCAGCAAATACCAACCAGATCGAAAAGAGCTAAGTTCTTTTTAACAAAGAAGTCATATAGCAGCTTTTGTTTTGTACCAGCGTCCTCAGCATTGAGTGTTAAATGACCCAAGAGTTCGGTTTTAGGTTCTCGCACAACCACGATGTGAGATTCTTTAACCACTTTTGGGTGAAGCTTATGATTAACCTTCTCCATTGTCAATGATTCATCTTTTCTGCCATCAAATGAGAATGCCAGCACGCTGGAATCTCCGCATTGTTTTTGAAGCACAGAATCCCTGATTTTTTTCTTTTCTCGCGCTACTTTACATTTGTCCACAAGTTCCCCATTGTCGTCTTTGAAATCTATATCTTTAAAAAGTGCCGTAGCCAAACACGCAGCAACTATGTCTGACACACCAAATCTGTCGCACATCATAGCATAATTGGGGGTATCAAGTCTTTTCGTATACGGGCCGCGCTTAATAACAATTGGCCTTTCTGCATTCGGTGTTTTGAACACAAGATCTTCATCAACGTCCATATCTGATGACTCAGGCCGGTAAGATGAATATTCAGTAGCTGTTGGAGCCAAATCCAAATCAACAACATCCGCCAGGACCGCTGGACTTGTCAGTTTCCACGCGGTATGCTGATCAGTCAAAAATTCGTGTAAATGATCAGGCATCAAACCACATGAGCAACAATTTCTTTGTAAATCGCACTTGCATTTTCCAATATAGAATAAGTTGTTCATAGTCTTGATAAATGCGGTGTATTTTTTAGATGTAGACGTGCCTTTTGTTTCTTTAAAATATTTATTCAGCAAGATTTTCAGCTTGTTTATTACGGTTTTCTTCGTCATTATGCCAATATTCAATTTGCTCCAAATTTCAATCAATTTATCCGCCACTTGTGGAGTAAAAGATGCGTACGAAAACATTTTATTTCTATTTTTAGACCGACCACTCAAAAAAAAATATTTTAAAACATCGCGGCAAGTTGGTAAGTTTAGTTCGTGTAAATCACTTGGCAAACCAAAAGCTCTAAAATTTGGATCTGACATATGCTTCAAATATGATTCCGAGAGATTTGATAATGTAATATCTTTAGCACAAGAACTAATTGATATAGGAGATGACTCCATAATTAAAAGACGTTTAAGTTTTGCTTTAAAATGTTAGAATCGCGAAAATCAGAGGCACACACTTCTTCCTTGAGTAAAAACTTCTAACTGTAATATTGTATCAAAATAATTTAAAGCGATGGTTTCGGAAACAATTGTTTTATTAGTAATTCATCAGCGTTGCTTTGCTTTCTCTGAGAAGTTGATAAAATCATAGCAAACAAATAAAATAAAAAAAAACAAGTGCAAATCAGACAAACAATCGACAGTGTAACAGAAATTGGAATGATTTGGTTTTCTGGCTGCAATACAACACCGAATACCAAACTCAAGATGTTTCCCTTCAACAGTTATTAAAATTTCCGATCTTTAGTGTTTTCAAAAATTGCCGTTATATGGGAGGTAGGCGTGGTTATTATCCGATTTCGATCATTTTCCAGATATCTCTTAAGTAGGCATTGTGTAATATGTATACCAAATTTGAACGAAATCGGTGGGGTGGTTCCAGAGATATGCATATGAACTCATAAATGGGCAGTGCCACGCCCCCTATAAAAAATTTCTGTACTGTCGAATTTTCTGCTTAAATACAACATCACATACCAAATTTGAGCAAATTAGCTTCGATAGCTACAAAACAAGCAAACAATCGACAGTGGAATAGGAATTGGATTTTTTTTTTACAAAATACAATATACGAAATTTTCTCGCTAAAAACCGGAGGCTCGATTTTCATTTTAGACCCATGGTTTCTTGGGAAAATTTTCTTAGAATTCATCGTAGTTTACGATTTTGATAACCGCTTTGTCAAGAAAAAAATTGACCCACTCTAATGTATATATTTGGGAAAATTATCAGCAAACACTTTTGAACGTATGTATGTGGAAATATCAGAGAACACTTTTGAACGTTTGTATATGAAAATATCAGCGAACACTTTTGAACGTTTGTATGGGAAAATATCAGCAAGCACTTTTGCACGTCTGTATGTGGAAATATCAGAAAACACTTTTGAACGGTTGTATATGAAAATATCAGCCAGCACTTTTGCACGTCTGTATTTAAATATAAGAAAACACTTTTGAACGATTGTATATTAAAATATCAGCAAGCACTTTTGCACGTCTGTGTTTAGGAAAAATAACTTGTAAAAAAGAACGCGTTGTTGTCAGCATTCGCTTCACTCTTGCGGACCGCCGGAGAATGTGTTGTCGCTACGAACGGGAGACGAAAAAAAAGGGCCGTTGCTCGCTGCTGCTGATCTTTTTAAGGGCTGCTGAGTGGCGAATACGCTGTATAACGGCATAACGGTATGATGTTGTCATGTGTTTTGTCTTCATGTGTGATGTATTCGTGTGTGGTCTTCATGTGTGGATCGTGTTGGTGTCGTGAATTATCGTCCAAGGACGTGTGTTGAGGGGGGGCGCTAACTCATTTAGCACTATTTTTTTTTTGTTTTATTTATTATTATTGTTTGCTTACTTTTTGCAAAAATCAGAATCACGGAGCGAATTCAAAAACACGTCCGTACACTTTGACCACTGAATACCTAACTATTAGATCTTGCAAAAGGCTTTCATCAGGTATTCATAAAAGAAGAATATAGACCAAAAACAGCTTTCGCTACACCCCAAGGATACTTTGAATTTATAAGAATGTCTTTTGGACTAAAGAATGCACCAGCAACTTTCCAACGTCTAATGAATTCAGTTCTTAGGGAATATATCAACAAGATATGTGTAGTTTATTTAGACGACATCTTAATTTTTAGTTCAAGTATTGAAGGACATACCCAAAATATCAACACAATATTTTCAGCATTAAGAAAACATAATTTAAAGATTCAGGTAGATAAATGCATATTTTTCGCGAAAACAACTGAATTTCTAGGTCACACTTTAACAACAGAAGGGATACAACCAAATTTAAGCAAAATCGAAAACATACAAAAACTAAAGTTGCCTACTACATCAAAGCAAATTAAATCATGCCTAGGTATAACAGGTTATTAGAAAATTTGTAGGAGATTACGCTAAAGTAGCACATGGTTTAACAAAATATTTAAAAAGGATATTAAAATAAACACTCGCGATCTTCAGTACATATCATCCTTTGAAAAACTTAAAAATGTATTAGTAAGCCCACCAATATTGAAATATCCAGACTTTAACAAAAAATTTGGCATTTAAACTGATGCAAGTGACTTTGCAATTGGCGCAGTATTAACCCAGGACAGTCATCCTATAAGCTATGCTAGTCGAACACTTAACAAACACGAAAGAAGTTATTCCACTACAGAAAAAGAACTACTAGCTATTGTCTGGGCAGTGACATATTATAGACCATACATTTACGGCAGAGCATTTGATCTCTTAACCGATCACCAACCACTTAAGTGGCTCCAAATGAAAAACAAGGGAAAAGACATTAACCCAAGATTGCAAAGATGGTTAATTAAACTAGGTGAATACAATATTAATATAAATTACGTGAAAGGAAAGGAAAATAACGTAGCCGATTTTCTAAGTAGAATAGATAGTAACTCAGGCGGAATTAATTCATTGGAAGAAGACAACATAAGCACAAATGCTACAATATACAATCGACTCTCAAGAGGAGGAACTAAATGATCATTTTACAATTTTACATACTATTGTAAATCGCTTCAATACACAAATAATTTTAACAAAAAAGAAAATTATGGAATCTGAAGAACTAGGCAACACGAAGAAAATTTTTATTAGCGCAGAAGATATAAAAAATAATAATTTCATAGATCTTTGTCGTAGGCACATAAATAGTGGAAAAATAGGTATTTTTTCTTATTTAACCGATAATCAGTACAATATAGTTCAGCAAAAGCTTATTGAAATATTTAATAGACAGGTAAAGTTTTTTAGATTTGAATTCCATGCTAAAGATATGAAAAATGAAGACCAAGTTTATAAACAAATTGCTCAATATCATAAAAATGAAACATGAAAAATTTAAAAGTTTTGGTTCAAATATATTTAAATAATTGCGATGTTTGCAATAGATCAAAATATGATAGAAAACCTTTAAAACCAAAATTTCAATTAACGGAAACACCATCAGATATAAATGAAATAGTTTACGCAGATATATCTTCTTCTTTATTGGCGTAGACACCGCTTACGCGATTATAACCGGGTTAACAATAGCGCGCCAGTCGTTTCTTCTTTTCGCCACGTGGCGCCAATTGGATATTCCAAGCGAAGCCAGGTCCTTCTCCACTTGGTCGTTCCAACGGAGTGGAGGTCTTAACCTTCCTCTGCTTCCCCCGGCGGGTACTGCGTCGAATACTTTCAGAGCTGGACTGTTTTCATCCATCCGGACAACATGACCTAGCCAGCGTAGCCGCTGTCTTTTAATTCGCTGAACTATGTCAATGTCGTCGTATATCTCGTACAGCTCATCGTTCCATCGAATGCGATATTCGCCGTGGCCAATGCGCACAGGAGATAGATTGGGAGTCGCCTTGTCTGAAACCTCGTTTGGTATCGAACGGCTCGGAGAGGTCCTTCCCTATCCTGAAGGAGCTTTTGGTGTTACTCAACGTCAGTTTACACAGCCGTATTAGTTTTGCGGGGATACCAAATTCAGACATCGCGGCATAAAGGCAGCTCCTTTTCGTGCTGTCGAAAGCAGCTTTGAAATCGACGAAGAGGTGGTGTGTGTCGATTCTTCTTTCACGGGTCTTTTCCAAGATTTGGCGCATGGTGAATATCTGGTCGGTTGTTGATTTGCCAGGTCTGAAGCCACACTGATAAAGTCCAATCAGTTTGTTGACGGTGGCTCGATAGAACCTTATATGCGATGTTGAGGAGGCTAATCCCACGGTAGTTGGCATAGATTGTGGGGTCTCCTTTTTTATGGATTTGGCATAGCACACTTAAATTCCAATCGTTGGGCATGCTTTCGTCCGACCATATTTTACAAAGAATCTGATGCATGCTCCTTATCAGTTCTTCGCCGCCGTGTTTGAATAGCTCGGCCGGCAATCCGTCGGCCCCCGCGGCTTTGTTGTTCTTCAGGCGGGCGATTGCTATTCGAACTTCTTCCTGGTCGGGCAATGGAACGTCTGCTCCATCGTCATCGATTGGGGAATCGGGTTCGCCTTCTCCTGGCGTTGTGCGTTCACTGCCATTCAGCAGGCTGGAGAAGTGTTCCCTCCATAATTTAAGTATGCTCTGGGCATCGCTGACTAGATCACCTTTGGGGGTTCTACAAGAGTATGCTCCGGTCTTGAAACCTTCTGTAAGCCGCCACATTTTTTCATAGAATTTTGGATCATTACCCCTGTCGGTCAGCTTATCAAGCTCTTCATACTCACGCATTTCGGCCTCTTTCTTTTTCTGTCTGCAAATTCGTCTCACTTCCCTCTTCAACTCTCGGTATCTATCCCATACCGCACGTGTTGTGGTCGATCGTATCGTTGCGAGGTAGGCAGTCTGTTTTCTCTCCGCTGCGATACGGCACTCCTCTTCGTACCAGCTGTTCTTTTGCATTTTCCGAAAACCAATGGTTTCGGTTGCAGCTGTACGTAAGGAGTTTGAAATGCCGTCCCACAGTTCCCTTATACCGAGTTGTTGACGAGTGCTCTCAGAGAGCAGGAGTGCAAGCCGAGTAGAAAATCGTTCTGCTGTCTGTTGTGATTGCAGCTTCTCGACGTCGAACCTTCCTTGTGTTTGTTGACGTGCGTTTTTTGCTGCACAGAGGCGGGTGCGAATCTTGGCTGCAACAAGATAGTGGTGGTATTTCAGCTAGAAGATAGAAACAGTATAACTATTATAGAAGAACTTAGACTATTGTTTTCTATCAAAGGAAGACCCAGAAAGTTAATATTAGATAATGAATTCAACTCAATTAACATAAAAGATTTTTTTAGGAAAGAAGAAATAGAAGTTCATTTTACAATACCAAACAGTCATACTCGGAATTCAGATATCGAAAGATTGCATAATACTCTCTCCGAAAAAATTAGAGTCCTAGAAATTGAAAACCCAAGCCTTTCGACAGCGGAAAAGGTATTTCAAAGCATAGAGTGGTATAACAAATCTTATCACTCTACAATTAAAACCACACCTCTTGAGGTTATAAATGGAAAAACTGATAAAAATTTAATTAAAGACACTATTTTGAAGACTAATGAAAAATGCATAGGAAAACTATTATAAATAGAAATAGAGAAGAGTTTAATAACACTCAAAAGTAAGGTTACGTAAAAATTTATAAAGCGGTGCGACACAACCAAGATATAGAAAATTGCCATTAGATGATATTCACCGCACAAATATTAAACGTCCAAATAATTTTTTTAGGTCAAATACATCTTCAAAATAACATTGATGATAGCAATCGAAATGTTTTGCTCCAAGGTCTGAATTGCAGTATATTGTTAAGCACAAATTAAAACAAAAAGATCTGTTTGATGCTGAATACACTTGGTTTTTTGTAATAAGTTTTATTTGAATAAGCAATTTTATATTTCATAAATTTATTTAATACGAATATCGACGGGTGAGGCCGCGACACTCAAATTCCGGGGGCGATTTGTCGGTGCTGGCGAACAAGTTGACGTGGATCGTGGTTGACTTGTAGGTGCTGGCGAAAGGTATCGACGTGGCGCAGTGTGTACACGAAAAAGGGGTAGCGAATTTTAAAAGTGCGAACGTTGATGTGCGGCTGATATGTAACGAAGTGAGTCTGCTTTCCCGTTGCCCATCCTTTTTGTTGAGTGGGTTGGCGTACAGATGTGTTGAGTTGTGCTGTAGTGTCATCAGCTGTGGTGAATTGCACTGTAGCATTAGGATGCGCCAGTTTTACAGGGTGGATGCTTAACTCATTTAAACAAGTCTCTCAATAATTCCATTCATTGATGCGGCATGAGGGAAGTAACGTCGTCTTGTTGAAGTCAAACGTCGCCGAGATCACGAGCTTCAATTTCAGGCGTCAAATAGTCGGTTATCGTGGCGTGATAACGGTCACCCTTGACGGTTACGTTCTCACCGGCATCATTATTGAAGAAATATGGACCGATGAGTCCACCAGACAACAAACTACACCAAACCGTTGTTTTTTCTGTATAAAATGACAGCTCTTGAATCTTTTCAGGTTGCTCTTCGTCCCAAATGTGACTATTTGTTTACATACATTGAGCCAAAAATAGGCTTCATCGTTGAACAAAATCTGGCTCGAAAACGTCGGATCTTCTTGGAACTTTTCAAGAGCCCATAGAGCGAAGCGATGTCGCTTGGGAAGGTTGGGCGGCTTCAGTTCTCGTCCAAGATGTACGCTTTTTTTGTACGCTTTCAATTTAAGATCTTGACGTAAAATGCGACAAGTCGTTCCATACGTCATTCCGAGTTGCTGCAAACGGCACCGAATAGATTCTTCGCGGTCTTCGTGTACACTCTCAGCTACGGCTGCTATATTTTCTTCAATGCGTTCTGGACGTGGTCTATTCGGTCGAATATTATCCAATAATAAATGCTGGGTCTCAAGATGGGTGATGGGGTTGAGAATAGTGTACGCAGTAGGCCGATTATGTTGAGCGAAGCGCGCGAAACACGTAAAATTTGTAATAAAGTTGAAGGATTAGTAAACGCTTTTCAGGCGTAAGTCTTTACATTATGAAAGGCCAAACAATACTGAACAATAATAACATGACAGCTTGACACGAATCACGCGTAAATGACATTGCGATAAAGTCACGTCAAGGTGCCTGCCAAGAGAGGAGAGAAGTGAAATTGTAAACTTGATCTCTTCACTGTGCGTCTGTTTTCTAATGTTTCTAATGTCTAATTTTATAATCAAACTAAAATGTGACTCGTTATGTCTTTCTAAATACAATGAACATTATTATAATAACTAGACGTTACTTGAGAACAACCTTGCATTAAAAACTCAATTTCGTGTTATTTCTTTGCATAATTTATGACCTCTTACTATTAAGTGTAAAAATATATGTATATATTTATTTAAAATTTTCATTATAACTCGCTATACATATACGGGGTACGGGGGGGGTTAGGGGGATAGTTATACTTCTGTGGAAGCAGTTAAAGTTGTAGGAATATACCTAATTCTACTCTTGTGTTCTCGCCACGGACCCTGGAAATGTGAGTAACCCCTGTAGTAGCCAACCCGTGCGGAGCCTGGGGTCATAGCTAAAAGAGAGCAAGCTTCAGCGGTGCCACTCCGACATATTCGGTTTAAGGGTTCGCTAAAGTCTAATTGCAGCGTCCGTTCACCAGATGTGAAACAACTACCAATGAAAAGGAAACAACAGCCTTGGATAAAAGACCCCTCTTTTGAGGCCGACCACAGCGTAATAGGGACTATGATTTAAGGGTCATGCAGCTGGAATATCCGGTCCCTAAATTTGGAAGGTGCCGATGTCCAGCTGGTTGATGTGATGTAATTGTGCTTGGTGATTTTAACTCAAGGGTGGGTAACAGTCGGAAAATTCAGCCTTCATGGGGAAACTCTCCAAATGGGTTGAGGCTGAACGACTTCGCCGGGACTCGCAATATGGTTATCTGACCCATTCATAAGTTTTACGAGAAATATTATAGTATATTACTACTATATAATATTATATAGTAGGTAGATTTATAAGTTTTAAATGATTGGTATATAGGGGGAGATTTAACCTGGAATCTCAGTGTAAATGATTTAAGGCAAAAAAATTGTTTTTGAACGGATTCACAGAAGCATACTCCAGTATAGGCCTCACCAAAGATGTAAAAAGTATTTTTGTAGTATGCGGATTCATAAATTCGTTAGACCAACGTTTAACTAAACTGCAATAAGAACGCATTTACCTTTAAAAACCATGGAAGATGCATGAAGATTAAAATTGAGTTTGGATCCATAGTTACTCCCAGGTCAATAAACCTGCATACTTGCTCCAAGCTAAAGTTTTGTATTACGTATGAAGTAGAGTCTACAGATCTACGGGAGAAGCACAACGTTTTACATTTTTTAAGATTCAATGGCATATCATTTCTAATATACCAAGAAACTAAAGTTGTTTAAGTCTGTCTGTCTGTGCAACTGACATTTTTCACTATTTAAAGTATATGATTTAAAAAAGTCTTACATCGTTGGCATATTTTATAATAGAACTCTTGAATACTTAGAAACAGGTGATATAATATATCATTACAAAATAACAAGAACAGAATTGGGCCAAGATGGCTACGTTGAGGAACGCCTGAAGGGACATTAATTAACTCAGAAAAATTATCTTTAAATATAACTTGTTAAGTTCTATTACTAAGATTCTAATCTTAACTCATTTTAGAAATATAGGTTGAAAACCAAGAAGATCCAGTTTATTCAAAAGAATTGAGTAGTTTACTTTATCAAAATCTTTACTAAAATCTGCGTATATAACATCAGTATGCTTATTCTCCCTACAACCGGTTGATAAATGTTTATTCTAGCAAATTAGTTACTGTGGATTTCCCTTTATGAAAACCGTGCTGAGAACAATAAATTAGTGGAGAAATCCGGAAAGTTATTTCGTCTTTTATAATTGTATAAACTGTATAATTGTATAAGCTGATAACTTTGCTTTTCCCCTATAGTTTTCAATGGATGACCTGAATCCACTGTTTTGTAAAGGAATTATAAATTCATTTTTCCGTATTGATGGAAATAAGCCTTACTTAAGAAACGCATTAAATAGTTTTGTTAAGGGTTGGTATATACTATATACTATAGTATACATATATTTCGCACAGTTTTTAAGGAAGCATGGGGGAATCATATCAGGGCCATAACTAATTGATTGTTTAAACATATTTAACTGATATAAGACGTCTACTTCGGAAATGGTAGGTGCATTAATTACAGAAATCGGACATAACTTGTGCTGATACAGAACATTTTTAGGAGAGTTAAAGGAGTAATGGAGTCATGTGTAGAAGTTCACGCAAGTGAGGAAAGTTCTCTGATCGCCATTCACTTGGGAGTGGCCAGAAACGATTCTTTTACACATGGCTCAAGCAGCTCACTACTTCCGGTCTTTGACCAAGTATCCTCTGGTTAGCCTAAGAACATCCGTTCGAAGGTGAGCTAAAGTGAGAAGGCGAAACATCCCCTGCATAGGGTTGTGCGCTGGGTTTGGGACCCGCCACGTAAAAAGCCTACCCCAATGAACAGTAACAACCAGCCTCGTATGAAAGACCCCCCTTTTGATAACGACCATGACAAACGAAATAAGAACTACGATTTGAGGGCATGCACCTGGAATGTCCGGACCCTTAATTGGGAAGGTGCCGCTGCCCAGCTGGTTGATGTCCTCGCAAAAATAAAGGCTGACATCACCGCCGTCCAAGAAATGCGATGGACGGGACAAGGACAGAGACGAGTAGGTCCTTGTGACATTTACTACAGTGGCCATATATTGGATTCGTGGTGGGAGAGAGACTCCGTCGCCGAGTACTATCATTCACTCCGGTGAATGAACGTCTAGCCACAATACGCATCAAAGCGAGGTTCTTCAACATATCGCTGATTTGCGCCCACGCCCCGACGGAAGAGAAGGACGATGTGACCAAAGATGTCTTTTATGAGTGCTTGCAGCGCACTTATGAGAGCTACCCCCGCCACGATGTCAAAATCGTGCTTGGCGACTTTAACGCCAGGATGGGTAAAGAAGGTATCTTTGGCACTACGGTCGGTACATTCAGCCTACACGACGAAACATACCCAAGTGGGTTGAGGCTGATCTACTTCGCCGGGGCCCGAAATATGGTTATCTGTAGTACTAGATTCCAGCATAAAAATATTCATCAAGCTACCTGGCTGTCTCCGGATCGAAAAACTACCAACCAGATCGATCATGTTGTGATAGACGGAAGACACGTCTCCAGTGTTTTAGATGTGCGTGCGCTCCGAGGTCCTAACATCTACTCGGACCACTATCTGGTTGCAGCTAAGATTCGCACCCGCCTCTGTGCAGCAAAAAATGCACGCCACCAAACACAAGGAAGGTTCGACGTCGAGAAGCTGCAATCACAACAGACAGCCGAACGATTTTCTACTCGGCTTGCACTCCTGCTCTCTGAGACCACTCGTCAGCAACTCGGTATAAGGGAACTGTGGGACAGCATTTCAAATTCTTTACGCACAGCTGCTATCGAAACCATTGGTTTTCGGAAAGTGCAAAAGAACAGCTGGTACGACGAGGAGTGCCGTGTCGCAGCGGAGAGAAAACAGACTGCCTACCTCGCAACGTTACGATTTACCACTACACGTGCGGGATGGGATAGATACCGAGAGTTGACGAGTTAAGCGAGACGCATTTGTAGACAAAAGAAAAAAGAGGCCGAAATGCGTGAGTATGAAGAGCTTGCTAAGCTGGCTGACAGGGGTAATGCGGCTTACAGAAGGTTTCAAGACCGGAGCATACTCTTGTAGAGCCCCCAAAGGGGATCTAGTGACCGATGCCCAGAGCATGCTTAAATTATGGAGGGAACACTTCTCAAGCCTGCTGAAAGGCAGTGAACGCATAACGCCAGGAGAAGGCGAAGGCCTTACCCAATCGATGACGATGGAGCAGACGTTCCATTGCCCGACCATGAAGAAGTTAGAATAGCAATTACCTGCCTGAAGAACGAGCTATTCAAAGACGGCGGCGAAGATCTGATAAGGAGCATGCATCAGCTTCTTTGTAAATTATGGTCGGACGAAAGCATGCCCATCGATTGGAATTTAAGTGTGCTATGTCCAATTCATAAAAAAGGAGACCCCACAATCTGCGCCAACTACCGTGGGATTAGCCTCCTCAACATCGCATATAAGGTTCTATCGAGCGTATTGTGTGAAAGATTAAAGCCCACCGTCAACAAACTGATTGGACCTTATCAGTGTGGCTTCAGACCTGGAAAATCAACAACCGACCAGATATTCACCATGCGCCAAATCTTGGAAAAGACCCGTGAAAGAAGAATCGGCACAAACCACCTCTTCGTCCATTTCAAAGCTGCTTTTGACAGCACGAAAAGGAGCTGCTTTATGCCGCGATGTCTGAATTTGGTATCCCCGCAAAACTAAGACGGCTGTGTAAACTGACGTTGAGTATCACCAAAAGCTCCCTCAGGATCGGGAAGGACCTCTCCGAGCCGTTCGATACCAAACGAGGTTTCAGACAAGGCGACTCCCTATCGTGCGACTTCCTCCACCTGCTTCTGGAGAAAATAGTTCAAGCTGCAGAACTAAATAGAGAAGGTACCATCTTCTGTAAGAGTGTACAGCTGCTGGCGTATGCCGATGATATTGATATCATCGGCCTCAACACCCGCTCCGTTAGTTCTGCTTTCTCCAGGCTGGACAAGGAAGCACAGAAAATGGGTCTGGCAGTGAACGAAGGCAAAACGAAATATCTCCTGTCATCAAACAAACAGTCGTCGCACTCGCGACTTGGCTCTCACGTCACTGTTGACAGTCATAACTTTGAAGTTGTAGATAATTTCGTCTGTCTTGGAACCAGCGTAAACACCACCAACAATGTCAGCCTGGAAATCCAACGCAGGATTGCTCTTGCCTCTCTTTGATGAGTCGACGTTACGAGTTTTCGAGAGAAAAATTCTGCGAAAGATTTATGGTCCTTTGCGCATTGGCTACGGCGAATATCGCATTCGATGGAACGATGAGCTGTTCGAGATATACGACGACATTGACATAGTTCAGAGAATTAAAAGACAGCGGCTACGTTGGCTAGGTCATGTTGTCCGGATGGATGAAAACACTCCAGCTCTGAAAATATTCGACGCAATATCCGCCGGGGAAGCAGAGGAAGAGGAAGACCTCCACTCCGTTGGAAGGACCAAGTGGAAAAGGACCTGGCTTCGCTTGGAATATCCAATAGGCGCCACGTAGCGAATAGAAGAAACGATTGGCGCGCTGTTGTTAACTCGGCTGTAATCGCGTAAGCGGTGTCTACGCCAATTAAGAAGACGAAGAAAGGAGTAATTTGATCTAAAGAAAAGGTCGGAAAATTAGATATTTTTCGTTTGGAGTTGAAGAAATCATAAAAGGATTTTGGATTACGTATTATATTATTTTTTTACTTTGTTTATGTAATTATTAAAACCTATTTTGTTAAGCTCAGTTGTCGAAGCAATTTAGAATATTTTGAATAGCCAACAACGCAACCAGTTTTTGTTTTTTAAGTTTAAAAGCACGAGATACACTAAATTCAATATTGCCATTGTCATCTGGCCAAGTTAAAATAGCTTTCGCAAAGTTGAAGCGAGAACAAAGGTCTTGTGCATTATTGTAAAGGAATATTCGATATTAATTTCCAAAACAGGACACATCGTCACATCGTCCTTCTCCCGTCGGGGCATGGGCGCAAATCAGCGTTATATTGATGAACTTCACTTTCATGCTTATTTTGGCTAGACGTTCATCCACCGGGGTGAATGCCAGGACTCGGCGTCGGAGTTTCTCTGCTACCATAAATCCCGCAACGGATTTGCGCTGCTTTATATGGCCACTGTAGTAAATTCAGTCCCTCTCAGTCCTTGTTTCGTCCATCGCATTTCTGGAATGACGGTGATATCAGCCTTTATTCTAACATCCAAATTAAAGCACCGTACATTCCAAGTTTATGGCGTTGAATTGTAATCTTTCACACGTTTGCGTCATCAAAAGGCTGCGTGCCTCCTCCGAGGCTGTTTCCTTCTTTTCATTGAAGGTGTTTTTTAAGTGGCGGGTCCCGAGGACCGCGCATACCCCTGTGGAGGGGATGTTTCGCCTTCTTACTTTAGCTCGCCTTCAAACGGATGTATTCTTGGCTACCCGGAGAATATTTGACTTAAGATCGGAAGCTGTGAGCTGCTTCAGCCATATATAAAAAAACGTTTATAGACTGGATAAGGAAGCAAAGCAAATGAATCTGGTAGTGAACGAGGGCAAGACGAAATATCTCCTGTCATCAACAAATAGTCGTCGCCCTGTTGACAGTCGTATCTTCGAAGTCGTAGATAATTTCGTCTTTCTTAGAACCAGTACAGTCACCAAAAACAATGTCAGCCTTGTAATTCAACGCAGAAACACTCTTGCCAACAGGTGCAACTTTGGACTGAGTGGGCAATTGAAAGGTAAAGTCCTCTCGCAACGAACAAACTCTACAAGTCCGTCATCATTTCCGTCCTGCTTTATGGTGTGGAGACATCGACAATGATATCATCTAATGAGTCGGCGTTAAAAGTGTTCGTGAGGAAAGTTTTGCGAAAGATTTATAGTCCTTTGTGCGTTGGCAATGCCGAGTACCGCAGTCGAAGAGCGGTAAGAGACATACGGCGACAGTGACATAGTTCAGCGGTGGAAGAGAATACTCCTGCTTTGAAGGTTTTCGATTCAGTACCCGCCAGGGGAAGCAGAAGGAGATGAAGACCTCCTCTCCGTTGGAGATATCAGGTGCAGAAGGACCTGCCTGCATTTGTTATCTCGAATTGGCACCAAATTGCGAAAATAAGAAACGATTATTGCGCTGTTGTTAACTCGGCGTAAGCGGTGTCTACGCCAGTCAAGTAGAAAAAAGGATATTTATGTTCAGATTTTTAAGTTGTCAAAACTTTAGTTAGTTCTTCTTCTGACATTTCACTTTTACCTTCAGAATTTTAATTTTTATACCATTTTACACAAAGCATTAGTGCTTGTTTTCTAAAAAGAAAATGTGAGAGCCTATTCAGACTGAGTAATTTACTGAAACTGATCTTCGAAAAAATCAGTGCTATTAAAATATTTTTAAAATGTTTTCATATAATATTTAGTTTTGTACTTTTTTGTTGCGAAATTTTTTTATCACTTTTTGTTGACTTTTGAAGTATTAATATAATTAAACTAATATGTACTGTGTTGTATATATTATAATAATTGTCTTTAAACGCTGCCTTCTTATGTTTAGTTAGTAAATAGTTTAGAAGATCATTTAAACTTGACAAACTCAATTAGATTGAACAACTGAGAATTTTAACGCACTTGAATCTCCTAACTTCACGACGACTTAAGAAATTAATTCAAGTATTTTAAACAATAAAAATTTTAAATTTTAACAAACGTCGTTCATTCTTTTTCATTTTACGATTTCTGTCAGAATTCTGAGAAATACTAAAATACTTTATCAGTGGTTCTCAAAATTGGAAATTCAAAGCTCTTGAAACGACAAGTGTACTTTACATCTGCATTTTCAAGCATACTAGTATCTATCTGCAATGCACAACCTCTTTACTTTTTAACGTTTAGGAGAGTAATGTAAAAATATATCTGTTTGGACTAAACATTAATGTTAATAATATAGATGCCAGGAATAAAGGGATGTTAAACTTATTCCAGTGTGAGAGCGCCTCAAAATTAGCGTTTTTTATAACATTTTCCATTATTGCCAGATTGAACAAAATAACAATTTTTGGGCATTTAGCAACCCAATACCCAACATTTAGTACGAATAAAAATTACTAAATAGTGGTTATTTATTATATGGGGAAACTATTTAAATCTTTTTAAAGAATATTATAACAACTGACTTTTGTCCTTTCAATACCCAATAATAGGATTTAAGCTTGTTAGCTCTCAATCATTAATGTTTTTAATCAATTTCCATTGAAAATAAAACTATGATACTTTAAATTACAAAACGTTTCATCAAATATCTTTAAATTTCACAAATTTATTTAATTTTCATTGTTTAACATTTTTTATAAGTGGTCTTGAACGATGCAACAAATCCCTCCGTTTACACATTTTTTTGGTAAGATTTCAATCTGGCCATCGCTCGTTTCCAATTGATAAACGTCAAAACCTACTGAACTCAATTAGCTGTCAAAGTTCAGTAGGTTTTGACGTTTAGCAATTGCTCTCTCACTTCCAGTGAGAGAGGAGTTAAACATCTCTTTATCTCTGATAGATGCCTTCTTACGAAATGGATATTGTGGACTTTTTCCTATGATAGCTTGAATAAATGTTTTGTTATTTGTACCTTCCGTTGGAGGGGAGGCAAAATTATATAATTATCTTCGAAGTATTCTAAGGGATGATCCGGGAAAGTGGTAAAAGTGTTGATGGTTCCACTGGTAAGCATGAATGACCTTCTGATGTTTCTGAAAGACTGTTCTGCTTCAAATTTGTTAGAGTTGAGTTTGTTGTGTTTTTCTAACTTTATACCTTTTTCTTAACTTTGAGAAAGTGTAGACTGTCGAATGCATACCTCAAAATTAAGCAATAATGGAGAGAGAAGTAATCTGCGAAATCACCTGTTTAAATTGTTCTAATTTTTCGTTATAATTATTTCGATATTTAAAGAAAGGCAAAACATCTCAAAATTTTGGTTTAATGTCAGTCGATTCCAGCAAAGAAGAGATGTTACTAATATATTTGAACTTGTTTCATGAATGTATATATGTATGAGATTTATTATTGAAATTAAATAAACAATAGTGTCCAGCAGAGATCTGCAATTGGTACCAATAAAATTAGTGCACTTAAGTCATGAGCCATAAAAAATGGTGCAAATGAGTACTCATAATAATATAAAAAATGACTATGACTCATTCGCACCAAAAGAAAAAAAACCTCAAAGTATTTCTACACATATGAGTAACAACAATTTATGACTCTCTCAATAGTAGACAAATTATTTGACTTTACTCACATATGTATTTGATGGAAAGAATGAAAATAATTTGAATAATTTAAAGAATAAAAGTGTAAATTTCGTATCGTGCGCTGAGAAACTGTTTCGTTATTGTCTGTTTTTGTAAGTGTTTTATTATAAACGGTTTTTTGTAAAGGTAAATATACTGATAGGGAGGATGGAGTCATGTGTAGAAGCTCACGCAAGTGAGGAAAGTTCTCTGATCGCCATTCACTTGGGAGTGGCCAGAAACGATTCTTTTACACATGACTCAAGCAGCTCACTACTTTCGGTCTTTGACCAAGTATCCTCTGGGTAGCCTAAGAACATCCGTTCGAAGGAGAGCTAAAGTGAAAAGGTGAAACATCTCCTGCATAGGGTTGTGCGCTGGTTTTGGGACCCGCCACGTAAAAAGCCTACCCCAATGAAAAAAAAAAAAATAAGAAGAAATATACTGATATTTATATATTACTAGTAAACTCAACGAACTCCGTTTTGCCACCAGATGGCTTCGTTTTATGTAACATTTCGTTACTGACGTTCTTACACAATGGAGTCTACCGAAGACTTAGTGGGGAAAATTGCTATGGGTATTTATAAGCTCAGCAAAAAACCCAAGGACAGAAGTGCTATTTGGGATATGTTTGCAGAAATAGTTAAAGATGACGGAAGTACTTTACTTGACATGGTATGTAAAAAAGTGTATAAAAGCCATGGCATGCAGAATTCCAATCTCAATAGACATAAATGTTTTACCTCACATATAACTGAACTGCCCAGACAGAAAGTAAGTGAAGAGGATAAAAAATTAGCTTTAGAAGCTTGCGCTGATTGGGTGGTTAAAGACTGTCGTCCGTTTTCTTCCGTGGAGGGCTCCGGATTTAAAAATTAGTACAATTTTTTGTGGCTATAGGCACAAAGTATGGGAAAAATGTTGATGTTGACGATTTAATTCCGGACCCAACAACCATTTCGCGCAACATAGAAAAAAGGCGAAAGAAAAAAAAGAAGAAATTTACAATTGATTTAAGGAAAGACGAATATGTTAAACGCGATTTTCTATGTGCCACCCTACATTTGACGAAGGACTTCCAATTATAAATAAGTAGTAAAATAAACTACCAACATAGAAATGTAAAAAAAATAAAAAAGCAGCAAACACAATAAAGCTAAACTGAAAATACTCAAGTCACTAAAGTCATTCTAAAATACTATTGGTGTTTCTTGGTGCTTTGAATCATTTCACTTTGACGTGATTGAATTATTGACTCATGAGAGAATGAGCACAATACCGGGTCGTATGAAAAGAAACTTACTCATTATTCATACTCTCGTTATGTGTGCTTTGCGTAAATGTGTTTTTGTGGATATTTGTGTATTTTGAAATTTGATTTATATTCACAAAAACTCTTTTTTGTGTTATTCAACCAATAACTTAAAGAAAGGAATAATTGCAGATCTCTGGTGTCCAGAATGTCCAAATAGTACAAATTGATATCACCTAATATATTTTAGAAGTGAATTCAATATTTTTTTAATAAAAACTAATATTAAGCAAAGATAAAGTTTACTTAAAATACTCCGGCTCGGCCTAGCTTGACATATCGATCTGCAACGACAGTTCCTCGTCGCCATCTAACTCAGGGCTCAATATACACCATGGTTTTATATGATCTACACGACAAGTGTTACAAAAGCCAGTGTCTTTGTTGAATCTGGTAGATCTTTGTTGATGTATCTATCATAGTTGAGTACCATTCCTAATGATATATGTATCTTTGAATACTGGACCCATCTAATGTGACTCGTCCTTCGCCATATGAGCTTGATCGAAGACCACTAAGTTTCCGATATCGTATTTTCGTGTTGACTTATATCGTTTGTCGTAACAAAATTTCCGTTTGGTCCTCTTTGCCATGATGTTGCTCGCTGCATCATCTCGATATCTACATTACCTTTATGGGTTCGTGTGATGCTTGTATCATCCAGTTATAAGTTACGTTTTTAGATTTAGAATGAACTCGTGTTCATTTGGCGTGAATTTGATAACCTCATTACGTTAGAGCTGATACTCCATTGGATGTTTAGAGGTTCATTGTCCCATGTTTTTGACGTTTCAGTCGTACATTTTAAAGCATTGATAATAGTTTTGTTTACTCGTTCGACCTGCCCGTTAGCCCTCAATGTTCGTACAGCAATCTTGTTGTGTTGACCTTGATCATCGATAAATTCTTGGGACTGTTTAGAAGTGAATACTGTATCTCTTTCGAACGTTGTTTTACAGGGTTGCCCAAAAACTGCCATCATGTTTTCAAGTACTTTCAAGACTGATCCCGTTTTGGTAATACGGACAGCTTCTAGTAGTGTGTGCAAAATCAACTGTCACTTCGGATATTTCAGCAATTGTGTCATTATGTTTTCGGTCCTTTTTAATTGTCTCTGACGTTTGATTAATGCCCAAACGTTTTCAATAATGTTTAGGTCGGGACTCTGCGGAAGTCATGAAAGTACAACTTGCTTAGCTTCATTTAAAAGTTTCGTAGGTAACCAACCTTTATGACATGGAGCGTTGTCGTGCTGTAAAACCCAGTTGATCGAATCTGTTTAGCGACTGAACTGCATCTTTCTTCTTCTCATGTAGTAAAAGCAATGAGTGTTTACTAAACGAGCCCTGGAACTGAAATGCAGCCTCATCTGCCCACAATACACTGTACCAAAACTGTGTAGGCTTTTGGATTTACTCTAAACAAATGACAGGCGTATTGCTTTATTAATTTCAGAAATGTCGACCATTTTTCGTACAACGTAAGTGTTTATATTAATTTCCTTCATCTAAAGCAGTGTTTCCCAAAGTGGGCGATAACGCCCCCTTGTGGGCGCTGCAGGTGTCAAGGGGGGCGGTAAGAGACCCAGAAAGAAAATGGGGGCGTTGTGTAGAGGTCTGGGGGGTTATTTGTAATTTTATTTAGCTAGGAGGCCTCTTAGACAACGACTACATGAGCTCTCGACTCTCAACAAAACTTGTGAACATCAACTAATATGAATTAAAAGATTGCTCAAACTCGGTTCTATATTTCTCTCCGCGTAGTTCATATATCTGTCCTATTTTATTGAATATAGAAAAAATTAAAATCATGTCAATCGGTCGCTCCGTTTCACAACGGGGCATCTCGACAGGATAGAATTTATAGAATACTAACTGTCAAACGTATTGCTATTGCCAAATCTGTATGTGAGCATTTGCTATCATAAGATAATCATTTGCGCAAAGGCGTAGGGTAGGTAGGTTCGAGCTGATGTAGCGCATGCTTTGAGCTCTTGAATAATTTATTTTAACACTTGCGAAATGACGTCGGGTAGGTAGCTGATGTAACGCACGTTTTGAGCTTTTGAACTCCTTAAATCTTTTATGTGGAAAATAAAAAAAGGAGAAATAAGATAATAAGAAAAGGAGAAAGATCCTTTTTTACAAATGTAGTTCTGGGAAAAATAAGATAATACGAAAAGGAGAAAGACCTTTTTTTTACAAATGTATTTCTAGGAAAAATAAGAATTCATATTTTTGGACTACTATATAATAATTGTGCTTAAGCATTCCTATATAAACAATGTAATATTTATTTTATATTCATTTGCGGTTTTGCGCGCGATTCATGAGCATTACTTACGCCTCCTTTACACTCCTCGCGAAGTTAACAAGACAAGAATGTAGCATATTTTCAAGACCTAGAGAAGAAGCATAATACTCAGCCAAGTGTAGCAAAACTATTTTCGACGGCTGCTAAGCAAGATGACGACGGACTTCGAGCTTCGTACAATATCTCTTTGTTAATTGCTCAAACAACCAAACCACATAACATCGCAGAAGAGTTAATATTGCCAGCAATAAATGAAGTAATAACTACCGTGCTTCATAAACCGGCAGCAGATATTATCCGAAAAATTCCTTTGAGTAATAATTCTGTGCAAAGACGAATTGATGAAATGGCTGAAAACATTGAAGAATCATTGTGCGATCACCTGAGGACAAGCCAATTCTCAATTCAGCTCGATGAGTCCACTTTACCAACTAATGAAGCATTGTTGTTGTCGTACGTGAGGTTTATTAAAGATGAGAAAATATCTGAAGAACTATTATTTGCTAGAAATTTAGAGACCGATACAAAAGGCGGAATTATATTCGATATATTGGAAAAGTTTTGCGATGAGAAAGAGATTCCTTTGAAAAATGTTATTTCAATTGCTACGGATGGCGCTCCGGCTATGATAGGGTGCCATAAAGGCTTAATATCGCACTTAAAAAATAAAATTCCAGATGTCCTTGGTGTACATTGCGTTATTCATAGATAATATTTAGTTGCTAGAAACTTAAGTGAAAAACTATTTCAATCACTGCAATATGTCATCAAAACAGTCAATAAAATCCGAAACAGCTCTTTGAAGGATAGATAATTTCATCAGCTTTGTGTTACTAATGACGAGAATTTCAATTGTTTGTTGTTTCATACTGAAGTTCGTTGGCTCTCAAGAGGCAATTGTCTGACTCGATTCTACAACCTGTTTGACTCTGTTAAAGAGTTCATGGAAACTAAAGATACAGAATTTTAGGACAAGCTCATAACATTAAAGAATTATATAGCTTACATGACAGACCTGTATAAATTGTTCAACGACATGAATCTCCAACTGCAAGGCGATAAACTAAATTTAATTCAAACAAAAAACGTCGTTGCTGCTTTCGCAGCCAAACTGCTTCTACACAAAAAGAATCTGGGCAGACGTGAGTTTCACAATTTTCCGAATTTATCAGTATCATGCAGTAACGACGAATTGTTTGCCTACTGCCAACATTTGGAAAACCTCCACATTGACTTCACCGAACGATACCAGGACATTTTGAACTTGGAAATACCAGTGGTTGGATCCGTTTTCAAATGTCAACACAGCAATGTCACCTCAGCTGGAAGAAGAACTTATAGAATTGACAACAAACGAGGAAATAAAAATCAAGTTCAAAAATGGTTACCAAGAATTTAGGCTACAAAAACCGATCTCGCAATTGTACCCAGGATTGTGGTCAATCGTTCAACGATTCTTGATAGCATTCCCATCGTCATATTTGCGTGAACGTGGATTTAGTGCTGTGACAACACTGCTTACTAAAAATAGAAATCGTTTGCTTGTTACCGAACGTGGCGACTTGCGACTGTTCTTGAGTAAATTGGAACCTGATATTAACAAACTTATTAAACAGCATCAGATTCATCCTTCACTTTAGTTTTTATATATGGATCGATTATTTTAGTTTTATTTTTAATAAAAGATTCTCTGTTTTAATACTATAAAGTTGTGTTTCAATAATCATTCTTATTGGCGCCGTTGTATGTTACCCAGGTTTCAAGTTGCTGGTTATAGTAAAAGTTGCGTTTAGAATTCTGCGTTAATATACATATATAGATCACAATAATTAATTTGAAGTTATAGTGGTTTTTAAATAGGTGAAAAAATGGGGGCGCTAAAAAAATATTTATTCTCAAAGTGGGCGGTAGACAAAATAAGTTTTGGAACCACTGATCTAAAGTGAAGTGTAGAATCACTGACTTCTTTTTTTTTAGTTGATTCGCTGCTGCTTCAATTCTAACGGAACTTATTATGGGATTTTGTATGACTGTCCCTATTAATTTTTCGGCATTCTCTTAGAGTCATCACCGATTTCCACCCTCTTGTCCTCTTTTACTTATCCTAGCTATTATTATTCTCCTTCTTTTGAACTAAATTGAAAACCGTTTTCCTTGCAATTTACTAACTCCCAAGTTGAAACGCTACTTAATTTATAATTCTTAAATTTTGTAGAACATTTAGTTTATTACGAACACAATAAATATAAACACTTACTTTGACCCAAACCAAATTCATAAATAAATAATAATTCGCAATGTGTAAATACTTTTGACTCACTAAAAATGTATGTAATTACTTTTGACCACCGTTAATCTTCAGCTCATTTGCTCTCTTTTCAGTCATATGTACCGTTATCTTTATCAAATTGACTGAAGTCACTAGCGCATAGATCGATGTCTACAATAACATAGCTTTTGTTTTCAGAGTAACAACAACGACAACAAGAAATACGATTTTTGTGGAATGTGCAAAAACAGTTCGTTGTGTAAATTTTTTTACCCTATCTGTATATATGAAAACCTTGACTTGCTTAGTTGAAATGCTCACAACATTAGAGGGATTCTCTTGGTCTTGCAAGATTGCACGATGACACAAAATGCAAAAATCCTATACCGAAATATTCAAGGCCAAGAGAGCACCCATTGCAGAATCTAGTGATATATAAACGGCTGATTCGGCCAATTTATTGATAATGACTGTTGTGAATTGGCATTCTGTATTCATTCTTAACAAAACACTGTAACAAATCTTTATAACTTAAGTAGAAATTATAAAACCTATTTAAAACTTACCTTCTTCAACAATTTAACGGCGTAATATGTCTTTATGTAAAATTACAGCTAAAACAGGGTTGCAATTAAGTTTTTACGTGCCATTGCACGAAAATAAACATGGGTTTTGGTCAGATATATTTTACAGCTATTGCAAATAATTTTCTGCGTGTGTTTGCTATTGTGCCGTTGTACCAAGTGGAAAATTCGGCAATTCGTGCACCGTGCAAAGGTTTTGCAAGAGCAAGAGAATACCCCTATTATATTCATCAGGTACTACTTGCAACCTCTTAATGCAAGTCTTCTTTAGAACATTCTCTGCAACTTTCGACTCCGTTATGTTTGACGTATCGCTGCCCGTATCAATAAAAGTTAAGTATTGCTGACCGTTTAATTCACACTTGACATTAATGGTGGATATGTATTCTCACTTAAAACTCTCTCCACCTTATTGCATTTACTGCACCTAGCTTTACTTTGCGGCTATGAAATTTTGTGATATGCCCATATTTATTACAATTAAAGCATTTGGCAAATTGTTACCCGTTGTCATATTTTGCTCAGAATAATCGTTGAAATTCTTATGGCTCTCTGTACGTTCTGATATCAATGGTAAATTCGATAAGCCCTCAAATGACTGTATATAAAGTGCTATAAAAATACCGGCACTCACCTTTGACGACTTCGAGAAAAAAAAGCTTAAAAAACGTTGATACTTGAAGCGGTTGGGAACTAGCGTATGTGTATGCGCACGGACCGTAAACGAAAGAGAGGCTGGCGCCGTCCGCCAATTCCTTTTGTTGCTTGTGTTAGGTGTCCTCGTGTGTGGTGTGAAAGGTGTGGTGTAGATGATGATGAGATGAGAGTGTGATGAAATGATGTGTGGATGATGTAGATGGTGTAGTCGTGTTGAGTATGGTGTGTATGAGTGGGGTGTAGCTTTGTTATATTAAGAGGGGGGTCAGGTGCTCATTTAGCCATCCCGGCCCCCCTAAACGACTGTTTAGCCTAAAAGGCGCTGCAGCTGTTGCAGCGTAGCCACAACGCTGCTCAGCCCCGTAGACCGACGAGGTGGTGGCCCAGGCTGTCGACGCCGCGATGAGGTTCCGCTCCGCTGGGGTGCGCCACGAGCTGCGGGTTGGAATCGGGGTATGCGGCCGCGATGGATAGGTGGCCGATTCAATTCGCGTGCTGCGCTGCGATGGCAATGCCTGTGGGCCTGGGCAACTTGCTGCCGTTGCACGGGTCGCATACCCCGAAATATGCCACAATGGTGCCGGCGATGTGCGCACCGACAGATGGGGCACCTTAGGGACTCCAAAGTCCGTGATGGGTGTGGTGGTGGCCGAGTGCCACCGCGAGGTGCCGATTCAAGGACCGCTGCAGGCGCGGTTGCCGGTACAGGGGCCGGCGTTGTTGCAACCACAGTTCGGGGCGCTGGTGTGGGCCCGGTGCGTGGCGCATTGGTAGCGGTTGGCGTGGTTGTAACTGGCGTATCTACCTCCATAGTAATCTGTATAGAGAAGATTATTGGTTATAAATTTATCATACAGTGAGATATGAGCCATCGTGCCACGATATGTGGCATGAATGGGTCGTCGTATTGATCGACCATTTTTTGTTAGTTTTTTTTACAGTTTGTTATTTTTGCGTACGGTTTGTTATTTTTTAACGGTTATTATTAGCGTATTTTTCGTTTTAGTATTTAATTTAGTGATTTTATTATATCGCGATATTATCGGTTCGGTTTTTTCGGTTTAGGATTCGCGATCATCGGAAGTTGGCAGAAAGCATAGCTTCACGAGCGGTCTGGTTAGCGTTCCGTTTTGCGTACGGAGATCAACGATTCGTATGTGACCGTCGGAGCCGTAATGTAGCTTTTCTATGCGGCCAAGCCGCCACTCGGTGGGGGGTAGACAATCATCGTGAATGAGGACACAGTCTCCAAGTTTAGGCGCTTGTTCAGGAGTCTTCCAGCGGTATCTTTTGTGGAGATCCTTTGTGTATTCGTTCTTCCATCGGCGGCTGAAATCATGATGGAGAATCTTAATTTGTTCCCATCGATTTAATAGGGATAGCAACTCCACGCCTGGCTCAGGAATGGCCAGGATGGGTGCTCCCTTTAGAAAATGCCCTGGAGTTAAGGCGGTGAGATCTGAGGGGTCTTGCGATAGTACTGTTAGTGGCCGTGAATTGAGAACGGCTTCAATTCGATTTAATAACGTCGTGAACTCTTCGTAATTGAATTTATAATTTCCAGCTACCCGTTTGAAATGGGATTTGAAGCTTTTTACAGCTGATTCCCATAAACCGCCCATATGAGGAGCGCTTGGGGGTATAAATTGCCAATTGATACCTTGAGGGGCGTACTTTTGTACGATGTCGGATGACACTTGTTTTAAAAAATCCACAAATTGCTTTTCTGTGGCTCGTTGAGCTCCAATAAAGGTTTTGCCATTATCGCTCATGATTTTCGAAGGGTAGCCACGTCGAGCGACGAAACGAGCAAATGCCGCGAGAAAAGCCTCCGTCGTCAGATTACTACATAGCTCAAGATGTACTGCCTTTTGTGAAACATACAAAGACAGCAACATAGCCTTTCATGAGAGTGGGAGACCTTAACATGGACGCCTTTACCTGGAAAGGCCCAGCAAAATCAACACCTGTTGTGGTGAAAGGCAGAGCGAAATTGCAGCGTTCCGGTGGAAGTGCTGCCATAATCTGCGTTCGCATCTTCTGTTTGTGCATAGTGCAAATCTTGCACGTGAAGATGCACTTCTTAATTGCGGCTTAAGACGGGGATGTAATACTCCTGGCGTGCCATATGTTGCATGAGGCGATGTTCGGCGTGTAGCATTAAGATGTGGATGTAATGGAGGAATAATGTGGCAAATGGTGACCTCTCTGGAATTATTATGGGGTGGCGTTCATTATATGTTAGGCTCGAATTAGCGAGCCGACCATTGGCACGAAGCAGACCTTTCGTGTCCAGAAATGGGTTTAGAACTAAGAGTGAGCTCCTTTTATCAATCGGCTTCGATTCTCTTAGTAGTGATATATCGCGGCTGAAGTAGCGCGCTTGTGTATATGCAATTAGTGCGACCTTTGCCTTTGTAACTCTAGGTGCGTCACTTTGTTGCATGGGAAATTATGTGATCCTTTTACTTTGCTTCTGAGTTGCTCGATAAATTTGAACATATAAGCAACTACTCTGAGAGCTTTTGGAAACGATGAAAATCGTTCAAGGATGTCGGCATCCTCCAATAATGTGTGAAAGGTGGCGATTTTTCTGACCTTCTGGTGCGATAATGTTGCGCATGGGGATTGTGGCCAGAATCAGGAGATTCTATCAACCATTGGGGGCCATTCCACCAGAGGTTGGTGGTGGCAAGGTGCAGTGGCTTGCACCCTCTTGTACCTAGATCGGCAGGATTGTCAGCACTGGCTACGTGACGCCAAGTGGCTGATCCCACTAGGTCAAGTATTTGAGACGTTCGATTAGAAATATACGTCTTCCATGCATGTGGTGGTTTTTCCAACCAGGCTAGTACAATTTCAGAATCGGACCACATATATAGTTTGCATTTCGTCATATTTAAATGCGTTTGCCGCAGATTTTCCCAGTTGGTGATTGTAATAAATCCATTGGACTACATCGAAGGTCAATCTTTTTCCAGGCATTTTTAAAATTTCAAAAAGTCGCTTTATGACACGCGTTCATCAATATTTCACAATTAAATGAGAAAGAATTCAAAAAAGCGATGATTGCAAAATCATAGATAGCGGTAAAAGTACCGTTTTTTCTTCAAGAAAAACAAAACAGAAACAAAAAACAAAATGTGTAAAGAGTTTCAGTGTCAAAAATGTGTAAACTACTATTTTGTTGAATTAATCTTTAACCTTGCAATATTTTGTTTTTGTTTTTGCACTTATTAACTAAGCACATACTATTCAACAGTTAAAAAAATTAGATGAAATTTAACTAAAGGTGTTTGTTTTTGTATGCAAAGTAAAAAAATGCTGTAAATTTTTAGTGTGTAAAGAGTTTCTTGACAAACTGTAAATATATATCTAATATATAAAATTCTCGTGTCACGGTGTACGTTATTGAACTCCTCTGAAACCGCTCGACCGATTTTCGTGAATCTTAGCGTGCATATCGGCTAGGGTGGAGAATCGGACAACATCTATTTTTCATCCTCCTAAATCTTAAGGGAAATTGGAAAATTCCCAAAAAGTAACATTTTTCCATACAAATTTTTTTTTCAATTTTTGTTTGTTTTGTTTTTCAATATTTTTATTTGTCAAATATTTGAATCATTCAATTTCGGTCGCACGCTTTTTTTATTCCGGCTATTCAATAGAAAAATTATTGAAAATTATTCAGTGAAAACGTTATGTTTCACATAAAGTGATCAATTACAGATTGAAATTTCTTACGAAGCCACGAAGAGGTCGCGCTAATATCGGTCGGCGTTCCTTTTGCCATCAACGTATGGCAGCCCAAGACACATGAACGACTACTCCCAGGATGCGATGACATACATGTGGAATTATGGAACGCGGTCAATCAGCAAGCGATCGTCAAGATGTTAAATGGACTTTATCTTGAAGCAACATATGGTACATATATATGGTGATGTTAGATACTGGATGTATTCTGTTGAGTAGCAAAAAAACGTTAGCCGCACGCACACATTCCTCTTTGGATGGTGGTTACACCAGATCAAACTGATAAACTCATTTCTGCGGAAATTCCTGATGCAGAGAAAGATACAGTAGTATACCAAATGGTGAGAACCAATATGGTTCATGGACCTTGCGGACACCACAATCCCACTTGGGGTTGTATGTCTGAGAATAAATGCACGAAACACTATCCAAGTGCTTTTCTTTCGGAAACTCAAACTTGAAATGATTGATATCCACTGTATATGCGTCGCTCACCAGACGACAATGGCAGAACATTTAGCATTCAATTTAGAAGAATGAATATTGAAGTCGACAACACATGGATCGTATCATATTCGCCATTATTGTGTAATTCACATTCAAAACTCATATCAATGTTGAGTATGTATTGCAGTTTGGTGTAATCGATAAAATACGTTTGTAATTACGTCACCAAAGGAAGCAACATGGTGGTTATTGGTCTTGAACGTTACGGTCGATACGTGAACTGCAATAAAGCGCTTTGTAGGATATTTACTTTTGCAATTCATGAACGTTTTCCAACTGTTGTGCGTCTCGCAGTTAATTTGGAGAGTGTATTTCAACACAGAGAATACAGTACAGCCAGTGGAAACACCGCCAACAAAATTAACATTAACGAGTTTTTTCTCAACTTTCGTCAGTGATCCGTTTGCGAGAAAATTGCCTCTATTCGGAAATACCTTGACATTACACCTGGAATGCATCGTCAAAGAAATAGTTGCGCAGAAAGCAATTCCAACCAGTAGATTAACATCCAGGTGTGTTATCAACTACGGACATCAGGACAACGGCTGAAGGGTCAGTTAGTATATATACATATATATGAATGTATACTGTGGATACATATATACATATGTATATATTATTTACCGTATTGGTTTCTATCGGTAATTAAATTTGCCGCCGATTTAGAGCCTTTACTAACCGTTTTCATTAAACGGGTTTAATTAATATCGGTTCTATGATTTTGACCGTTGGTGCAAAGTTACATACATATACATATTATAATAAAAATCAAAAGTGGAATAGATACACTCACTCAGATTTTCCTCAGGGATTTTGGAGGTTAAATTGTAAAATGTGTGCGCTTCCTTGGGTGATGTTTCGCTTCTCCGCCGGCGTTCCAACTTGTTGACTTATTGCTCTTTTCTTTTGTTTAATTTTGTATTAAGTTTAAGTTGTTTTATATTTATTAAGTTTCGCGCCCGTTTTATGTTGTTAGTGGAAATTAGATTAAGTTGATTTGATTTGTTGTTTTACACGTTAATTTTTCACAGTCTTTTTGTGTTTGTATTGTTATGCACTTCACTGCACAGTAGGTATGACTTTATTGCACTTTACTTTTATTTATTTTTTTTTTTGAAATTTATTTTTCAATTTTTATACACTTTGGTGGTTTTTGCTTATATATGTATATGTATGTAAATGTATTTTTTTTTTGCATATATTATCCAGTAATAATTAATTTTAATAATTTTTCTTTTATATATATATATGTACATATGTATTTTCTCTCTCACTTAACTGTTTTTTTTCTACTGCACTCGGCCTCGGGTATTTTGTTGTCACTTTAAAAATTTTTTTTTTTTTATTTTATTTTTTTGTTTCCAAGGTGCCGTTCCTTATGGCTCGAAGGACCATGTAACTTCTCCGCACTCACCTTTTAAACCACCACTAGTTTTCGAACAAAATATGGTTAGTGTATAAGCACACGCGTAGGGTTGTACAAGATGGGCAATGTCCCAATGGGGTTTATTAAAAAAGATTTAATAACAATATAAAATAATTTATATATTAATTTATATAATGGTATGACGTAAAACTCCGGTCGAGCGTGGAGTGAATAACTCGCGAAAAAGATGAGCACTGGTCGAAGAGAGCCGAAAAAATGTTATCGCACAGGCGTACAAGTCGCTGTGAAGGTCGCAAACGAAGTGAGTTACTGATCTCCTTGTGGTTCCTTTTTTCCCTTTGCTGTGTGGGATCAGATGGTGTGATGTGGGTGTCGATGTGTGGTGCTCTCATGTGTATGTGGAATGTGGGTTGTAAGCCCTGATGATTTGTGAGTATGGTGAAGGTGCGTGTCAGTGTTGCGAAGTTGAGTTGATGTGGTGTGATAGTGTGGTGTACTATGTGTGGATGTTGGGTGGAGGATGATCATTTATACACTTATCGACTATAAATAAAAGTTATAGTGTATAACGGGGAGGATGGAGTCATGTGCAGAAGTTCACGCAAGTGAGGAAAGTTCTCTGATCGCCATTCACTTGGGAGTGGCCAGAAACGATTCTTTTACACATGGCTCAAGCAGCTCACTACTTCCGGTCTTTGACCAAGTATCCTCTGGGTAGCCTAAGAACATCCGTTTGAAGGCGAGCTAAAGTGAGAAGGCGAAATATCCCCTACATAGGGTTGTGCGCTGGGTTTGGGACCCGCCACGTAAAAAAACACCCCCAATGAACAGTAACAACCAGCCTCGGATGAGAAACCCCCCTTTTGATGACGACCACGGCAAACGAAATAACGACTACGATTTAAGGGCATGCACCTGGAATGTCCGGTCCCTTAATTGGGAAGGTGCCGCTGCCCAGCTGGTTGATGTCTTCGTGAAAATAAAGGCTGACATCACCGCCGTCCAAGAAATGCGATGGACGGGACAAGGACAAAGACGAGTAGGTCCTTGTGGCATTTCCGGTGAATGAACGTTTAGCCACAATCCGCATCAAAGCGAGGTTCTTCAACATATCGCTGATTTGCGCCCACGCTCCGACGGAAGAGAAGGACGATGTGACCAAAGATGTCTTTTATGAGTGCTTGGAGCGCACTTATGAGAGCTGCCCCCGCCACGATGTCAAAATCGTGCTTGGCGATTTTAACGCCAGGGTGGGCAAAGAAGGTATCTTTGGCACTACGGTCGGTAAATTCAGCCTCCACGACGAAACATCCCCAAATGGGTTGAGGGCTGATCGACTTCGCCGGGGCCCGAAATATGGTTATCTGTAGTACTAGATTCCAGCACAAAAAATTTATCAAGCTACCTGGCTGTCGCCGGGTCGAAAAACTACCAACCAAATCCGATCATGTTGTGATAGACGGAAGACACGTCTCCAGTGTTTTAGATGTGCGTGCGCTCCGAGGTCCTAACATCGACTCGAACCACTATCTTGTAGCGGCCAAGATTCGCACTCGCCTCTGTGCAGCAAAAAGCGTCAACAAACACAAGGTATGTTCGACGTCGAAAAGCTGCAATCAAACAGTCAGTCGAACGATTTTCTACTCGGCTTGCACTTCTGCTCTCTGCGAGCACTCGTCAACAACTCGGTATAAGGAAACTGTGGGACGGCATTTCAAACTCCTTACATACAGCTGCAACCGAAACCATTGGTTTTCGGAAAGTGCAAAAGAACAGCTGGTACGACGAGGAGTGCCGTGTCGCAGCGGAGAGAAAACAGGCTGCCTACCTCGCAATGTTACGATCGACCACAACACGTGCGGGATGGGATAGATACCGAGAGTTAAAGAGGGAAGCGAGACGCATTTGTAGACAGAAAAAGAAGGAGGCCGAAATGCGTGAGTACGAAGAGCTTGATAAGCTGGCCGACAGGGGTAATGCTCGAAAATTCTACGAAAAAATGCGGCGGCTTACAGAAGGTTTCAAGACCGGAGCATACTCTTGTAAAACCCCCAAAGGTGATCTAGTCACCGATGCCCTGAGCATACTTAAATTATGGAGGGAACACTTCTCCAACCTGCTGAATGGCAGTGAATGCACAACACCAGCAGAAGGCGAACCCGATTCCCCAATCGATGACGATGGAGCAGACGTTCCATTACCCAACCATGAAGAAGTTCGAATAGCAATTGCCCGCCTGAAAAACAACAAAGCGGCAAGGGCCGACGGACTACCGGCCGAGCTATTCAAACACGGCGGCGAAGAACTGATAAGGAGCATGCATCAGCTTCTTTGTAAAATATGGTCGGACGAAAGCATGCCCAACGATTGGAATTTAAGTGTGCTATGCCCAATACATAAAAAAGGAGACCCCACAATCTGCGCCAACTACCGTGGGACACACACCACCTCTTCGTCGATTTCAAAGCTGCTTTCGACAGCACGAAAGGAGCTGCCTTTATGCCGCGATGTCTGAATTTGGTATCCCCGCAAAACTAATACGGCTGTGTAAACTGACGTTGAGCAACACCAAAAGCTCCGTCAGGATCGGGAAGGACCTCTCCGAGCCGTTCGATACCAAACGAGGTTTCAGACAAGGCGCCTCCCTATCGTGCGACTTCTTCAACCTGCTTCTGGAGAAAATAGTACGAGCTGCAGAACTAAACAGAGAAGGTACCATCTTCTATAAGAGTGTACAGTTGCTGGCGTATGCCGACGATATTGATATCATCGGCCTCAACACCCGCGCCGTTAGTTCTGCTTTTCCAGGCTGGACAAGGAAGCACAGAAAATGGGTCTGGCAGTGAACAGAGGGCAAGACGAAATATCTCCTGTCATCAAACAAACAGTCGTCGCACTCGCGACTTGGCTCTCACGTCACTGTTGACAGTCATAACTTTGAAGTCGTAGATAATTTCGTCTATCTTGGAACCAGCGTAAACACCACCAACAATGTCAGCCTAGAAATCCAACGCAGGATAACTCTTGCCAACAGGTGCTACTTCGGACTGAGAAGGAAGCAAAGTCCTCTCTCGACAAACAAAAACCAAACTCTATAAGTCACTCATAATTCCCGTCCTGCTATATGGTGCAGAGGCTTGGACGATGTCAACAACTGATGAGTCGACGTTGCGAGTTTTCGAGAGAAAAGTTCTGCGAAAGATTTATGGTCCTTTGCGCGTTGGCCACGGCGAATATCGCATTCGATGGAACGATGAGCTGTACGAGAAATACGATGACATTGACATAGTTCAGCGAATTAAAAAAAAGCGGCTACGCTGGCTAGGTCATGTTGTTCGAATGGACGAAAACACTCCAGCTCTGAAAGTATTCGACGCTGTACCCGCCCGGGGAAGCAGAGGAAGAGGAAGACCTCCACTCCGTTGGAAAGACCAAGTGGAGAAGGACCTGGCTTCGCTTAGAATATCCAATTGGCGCCACGTGACGAAGAGAAGAAACGACTGGCGCGCTGTTGTTAACTCGGCTATAATCGCGTAAGCGGTGTCTACGCCAATTAAGAAGAAGAAGTATAACGGGGCAGAAGGGAAGCACAAGTGACCGTGTCGCATGCCCTATGTTTAATTATATGGTAATTTTTTTGTTCAACATATATACCAATTGCGATTACTCAAGTAAAGTTGAATGATTATTAAAATAAACATTAGTTTTGATTTATATTACGATGACAAACATGTTGGGGCCAAAACTGATCTGCTGCGCCTAAGAAAAAAGCATTTTTCTTGGTTTACAAGTTTTATTGACAATTAAATCGTTTTAAAAACGATTAAGGAAGGGCTAAGTTCGGGTGTCACCGAACATTTTATACTCTCGCATGATAAAGTGATAATCGAGATTTCATTATACGTCATTTACATATTTTTCAAATACCGTATTTTTGTAAAGTTTTATTCCGCTATCATCATTGGTTCTTAATGTTTATACTCGTATTATACAGAGAAGGCATCAGATGGAATTCAAAATAGCGTTATATTGAAAAAGGCGTGGTTCTTAAACCGATTTCACCCATATTTTGTACATGTCATCAGGGTGTTAAGAAAATATTATATACCGAATTTCATTGAAATCGGTTGAGTAGTTCCTGAGATATGGTTTTTGGTCCATAAGTGGGCGAGGCCACGCCCATTTTCAATTTTTAAAAAAAGCGTGGGTGCAGCTTTCTTCTGCCATTTCTTCCGTAAAATTTAGTGTTTCTGACGTTTTTTGTTAGTCGGTTAACGTACTTTTAGTGATTTTCAACATAACCTTTGTATGGGAGGTGGGCGTGGTTATTATCCGATTTCTTCCATTTTTGAACTGTATATGGAAATGCCTGAAGAAAACGACTCTGTAGAGTTTGGTTGACATAGCTATAGTAGTTTCCGAGATATGTACAAAAAACTTAGTAGGGGGCGGGGCCACGCCCACTTTTCCAAAAAAATTACGTCCAAATATGCCCCTCCCTAATGCGATCCTTTGTGCCAAATTTTACTCTAATATCTTTATTTATGGCTTAGTTATGACATTTTATAGGTTTTCGGTTTCCGCCATTTTGTGGGCGTGGCAGTGGGCCGATTTTGCCCATCTTCGAACTTAACCTTCTTATGGAGCCAAGAAATACGTGTACCAAGTTTCATCAAGATATCTCAATTTTTACTCAAGTTACAGCTTGCACGGACGGACGGACAGACGGACGAACAGACGGACGGACGGACAGACAGACATCCGGATTTCAACTCTACTCGTCACCCTGATCACTTTGGTATATATAACCCTATATCTGACTCTTTTAGTTTTAGGACTTACAAACAACCGTTATGTGAACAAAACTATAATACTCTCCTTAGCAACTTTGTTGCGAGAGTATAATAATGTTTATTATGTTTGTTACTGATATACATTTTGACAAAAGTATCCGGAAATTGTAAATAAAACACAAAATATTTAATTATACATCAATAATTATTTTGTCGCCTTCAAATTAATTCCCATCAGATGTAATACATTTAAGCCAACGATTTTTTCAGTCCTCGAAACACTTCATAAGGATAGCCTTCAGCCTCTTCAGCGTATTTTGTTTTATCTCTTCGATCTACTGAAATCGGGTTCCACCGAGTGGCAATTTCAGTTTGGGAACAAGAAAAAATCACACCGATCGATGCGATGGTGCATTATCAACGTGTAAAATCTATGAATTGTTCTACGATTCCGTCCGTTTTCGACGGAAGACAGATCGTCATCACATTTGGCATAGTAATTAAGAACAGTCCTACGAACTCAGCAAAATGCATTTTTTTGAAAAATCATTTAGCAGGGGAAAAAATTAATAATAATTTCCGGGTGCTTTTTTGTCACAATCAGTTATTTTTTACACAGTTTATTTTCTTTGTTTATTCTCCCTTGCTCTTCTAATGTGGATCATTCACCTATACAAAGCATACAGCTCGGGGCATTTTTGGACACCTTTGTCACGTGCATATGAAACACATATGATTTCTTCAGGTGTAGTAATTTCGTCTAAGACGCTTTGTATAAAACAAATTTTACTTAGCTATTTCTTTAGCCACATAGCCTTTCATGAGAGTGGGAGACCTTAACATGGACGCCTTTACCTGGAAAGGCCCAGCAAAATCAACACCTGTTGTGGTGAAAGGCAGAGCGAAATTGCAGCGTTCCGGTGGAAGTGCTGCCATAATCTGCGTTCGCATCTGCTGTTTGTGCATAGTGCAAATCTTGCACGTGAAGGTGCACTTCTTTATTTTCGGCTTAAGACGGGGGATATAATACTCCTGGCGTACCATCTGTTGCATGAGACGATGTTCGGCGTGTAGCATTAAGATGTGGATGTAGTGGAGGAACAGTGTGGCAAATGGTGACCTCTCTGGGATTATTATGTAATGGCGTTCGTTGTATGTTAGGCTCGAATTAGCGAGCCGACCATTGGCACGAAGCAGTCCTTTCGTGTCCAGAAATGGGTTTAGAACTAAGAGTGAGCTCCTTTTATCAATCGGCTTCGATTCTCTTAGTAGTGATATATCGCGGCTGAACTAGCGCGCTTGTGTATATGCAATTAGTGCGACCTTTGCCTTTTGTAACTCTAGGTGCGTCACTTTGTTGCATGGGAAATTATGTGATCCTTTTACTTTGCTTCTGAGTTGCTCGATAAATTTGAACATATAAGCAACTACTCTGAGAGCTTTTGGAAACAATGAAAATCGTTCAAGGATGTCGGCATCCTCCAATAATGTGTGAAAGGTGGCGATTTTTCGACCTTCTGGTGCGATAATGTTGCCCATGGGGGATTGTGGCCAAGAATCAGGAGATTCTATCAACCATTGGGGGCCATTCCACCAGAGGTTGGTGGTGGCAAGGTGCAGTGGCTTGCACCCTCTTGTACCTAGATCGGCAGGATTGTCAGCACTGGCTACGTGACGCCAAGTGGCTGATCCCACTAGGTCAAGTATTTGAGACGTTCGATTAGAAATATACGTCTTCCATGCATGTGGTGGTTTTTCCAACCAGGCTAGTACAATTTCAGAATCGGACCACATATATAGTTTGCATTTCGTCATATTTAAATGCATTTGCACCATGGCTACTAATTTTGACAGTAGTAGTGCGCCACATAACTCAAGTCGTGGGAGACTTATAGTTTTTAAAGGTGCCACCTTAGCTTTTGCTACTAATAAGTGGCTTGTGGTCGTGGTGTCACTTTGCGTGCGCACATAGATAGTAGCGCAGTATGCCTTTTTCTGAGGCGTCACAAAAGCCATGTAATTCGACTTTGTGTTCGGGGAGTAGTTTACCCATCGTGGAATTTGTATCTGAGAAATATCATTCAGATTGTTTGCGAACTGGGACCATTTTTCTAAGCGAAGAGGTTTCACTTGTTCGTCCCAGTCGGTTCCATCTAGCCATAGCTCTTGTATTAAGATTTTCGCTTGGATCATTATTGGCGAAAGCCATCCTGCGGGGTCGAAAAGTTTTGCCACCGAGGATAAAATCTGTCTTTTCGTTATGGCTGATAATGCGGATATGGACTCTGTCGTGTATGAGAACTGGTCCGATATCGCATTCCATTGGATGCCTAATGTTTTTGTTGTACTTTCCTTTTCGAAAATAAGAAAATTAGTGTCCAACAAATTTTCTTTTGGTATATTTTTTAATATACTTGGGTGATTCGCCGTAATCTTTTTTAATGGAAACCCTGCGGATGTGAGGGCTTGGATTACTTGTGATAATGATTCGTATGCTTGTGGAAGAGTGTGACTTCCAGACAGAATGTCGTCTACATACGTTTGAGTTTTCAACACTTCAGTTGCCAGAGGAAATTCTGACTTTGTGTTGTCTGCCAATTCGTGGAGCGTTCGAATGGCTAAATATGGTGCACAGTTAACGCCAAATGTAACTGTTTTTAATTTGAAGTCGCGTAGAGTACTAGTGGGGTAGTTTCTGTGTTAAAACACAACGGTAAGCATTTACCGGCAATCAATAATCCGCCACATACAGTACCAAACTGCTTTGTTTGCGGTTCTCGGTTTCTACCGTAAAATAAACCGGATACCGAAAACAGTTTGGTGACGGTTTTCTGTTCTTTTTTGACCGGAGTTTTGGTCAGAACCGCAATTTAAAAATTTTGTTTTTGAATTTCAAACATACATATATGTATAAAAAATATATAAATATTGATAGGAAACGATACCACTCACTTTGATTTCCGCCAGGGTCTTTTGGGGATTATGCTTGTGAGTGTGTTTGCGTGTGCCTTTTTGTGCCGCTTTGTTTTTGTTTTTTTTCCTTTTTTTTCTCAGTCCTTTTGCTGCTGATGTAGTGGTTGTGTTTCCAGATTCCTATTGTGTCTCACTGTGGGCTTTTGTTGTTACAGCGCTGTGCTTGTTTGTAATGATGTTTTTATACCCTGAACAGGGTATATTAAGTTTGTCACGAAGTTTGTAACACCCAGAAGGAATCGTCGGAGACCCTATAAAGTATATATATAAATGATCAGTATGTCGAGCTGAGTCGATTTACCCATGTCCGTCTGTCTGTCTGTCCGTCTGTCCGTCTGTCTGTATATATACGAACTAGTCTCTCAGTTTTTCAGATATCGTTTTGAAATTTTGCAAACATCATTTTCTCTTCAAGAAGCTGCTCATTTGTCGGAACGGCTGATATCGGACCACTATAACATATAGCTGCCATACAAACTGAACGATCGGAATCAAGTTCTTGTATGGAAAACTTTCACATTTGACAAGATATATTCACGAAATTTGGTATATATTATTTTCTAAGGCAACAATGTAATCTCCGAAGAAATTGTTCAGATCGGTTAACTATAGCATAATAGCTTCCATACAAACTGAACGATCGGAATCAAGTTCTTGTGTGGACAACTTTCACTTTTGACAAGATATATTCACGAAATTTGATATATGTTATTTTCTAAGGCAACAATGTAATCTCTAAAAAACTTGTTTAGAACGGATTACTATAGCATATAGCTACCATACAAACTGAACACATAGTTACTAACAGAAATGCACCTGTGAAGGGTATTTAGCTTCGGTGCAACCGAAGTTAACGTTTTTTCTTGTTTTTTTTTTGTCTCCGTTTGCGCACCACACTTTGTCACCTCACTTTTCTCTTTTTTCTTTTTGGTTTCACCATACATACATATGTATATGTATGTATATTATATGTGCACATGTATTTTATGTTCAGCACTTTCTGTCACCTCATTTCTATTTTGTAACTATATGTATATATTTTTTTTCGATTTTAACACCACCGTTTCCTTCTTTCCCAATTCCTATTTCCACACTTTGTTGTCTTTTTCAGAGATTCCTTTACTCTTCCAAATTTTTTTTATTTTTTTTTCACTATTTGCTTTTGGCACTACCGGTAATTTTTTTTGGGGTTTTGTCCTACCGGTACTTTTTTCCTTTTATTAGCCAACGGATTTGTTTCTCACTTTGTCACCACCGGTGTTAATTTGTTTTTTTTGTTTGTCACTAACGGCTTTTGGTTTTGCTGCTTTTGTCACCACCGTTTTTTATACAGTCAAAATCTTTCACCGTTTTTTTGTTTTTTTTTTTAATCACAATTTGTGCACATATAATGTGCTTTTGTATACATATCTATGTATATTTTTTATTCACTTCAAAAAAATTTTTTTTTTGTTTATTGATTTTAGTTACCGCGTCGTCGCGTTATTTATTTAATTTTTTTTTTTTTTTTTTAATTTATTGTATCACTAGTGCCGTCCGGTACGGCTCGAAGGACCATATATAAAGTGCTATAAAAATACCGGCACTCACCTTTGACGACTTCGAGAAAAAAAGCTTAAAAAACGTTGACACTTGAAGCGGTTGGGAACTAGCGTATGTGCCGTCCGCCAGTCCCTTTTGTTGCTTGTGTTAGGTGTCCTCGTGTGTGGTGTGAAAGGTGTGGTGTAGATGATGATAAGATGAGAGTGTGATGAAATGATGTGTGGATGATGTAGATGGTGTAGTCGTGTTGAGTATGGTGTGTATGAGTGGGGTGTAGCTTTGTTATATTAAGAGGGGGGTCAGGTGCTCATTTAGCCAGACTGTAATAAATTATTGCATGGTGGTAATCTCATTGCCATATGTGTTCGCGTTAAACGGCAGTAATTAACCTCCCAATAATGTACTAATTTACTGATTCTTCGTCAACCTTATCTCGTCTATCGGTATGAACATTTTAAACTAATATTATTTTAAAGTCTCATTCACACTTCGTTTGAGCTTCAACATTTCCGTGTGTACTTCTGCTGCACTCATTGTATAAGGAAAATCATGTTGGAATGCTTTTGCGAAAACAGACCATGGTTGGAACACATTTTGTGAGTCGAACCATTCTTTGACCACACCTTTTAACTTAGACTGAGCTGTTAACAAAACTTCTTGCTCGCATCAATCATAATAGTATGCCTGTTGTAGTCGCGTTATCTTTTCAATAAATTGCTCTGAAGTAAATGTTCCTTTTAAATGTCCCCCCATTTTTCCCCTCAAGGGCTAATGGCTTATTAATACTTTTATTAGTCTAAAAAAATATAAAGTAACAGAAATATAATCCAGAAATTTGCCATTTTATTTCAGAAACAAAATAAAAGACAGTCTCCATTTTGAATATAATAAATAATGTTAAGACACTACTGAAATTACAAATTGTTTGCCGATTAAATTGTTAATAAATCCAATCAAACCCGTAACTGAAAAACAAAATTTGAAACGACGAGGCTTGACAGAGAACTTGAAATAGATGCTACATTCAGCTCCATCTGTGATCTGTTCGATTTATACATTTCCATCCATTTATTCAGACACGAAAAAATGACGGCAGAATTGAAGGTTGACGAAGAAAAACCAAGAATCTGCGACCGACAACCAAAACGGGAAAATTTCTGCATGAGAACTCGCGAAGAATACTACAGGGTACGATACTGCTGCAATTTCACGTTCGATATTCGTACGTAGTTCATTAATCGGCGCTGGCTTGCTCGCACAGTCCAGGGTTGGCAAATTCTTAGCCCGTTAAGTTTACATTCCTACGAAACTTGATGTTAATCGCAGGGTGCATAGTAAAGCAGAGTGGCTGCGGTAATACTGACTTTGTACACAAAGTAAAGGGCGGAAATTTATTTAATATCGGAATTGTACAGTTGTGTGAACAAAAATAATTAGGAATGTATTTCAGGTTTTGGAGTTTCGCATTAATATTTGTGTATTTATTTACCTTTGAATGGAGGAAAGATCTGATCACTGTCAGGAGAAAATTATATAAATTATACCTGTCACTGAAAACAATTTTAATTTACACTACATTACATTAAAACTTCACAATATCCTATGGTTGGTCCTATTTTGTGCACACCACTGCATATGTAATAGAACAGTTAATAGTGGTGCAGCCAGTTGTAGAAATTCATTTTAGTTATTATCGGGAAGTTTTTCTCAAGTTTTGAGATTTTACTTATATGCACATATGCGTTGTGAGAATTAAAGCTAGGGAAATACCTTAAGATGTAAAACGTCAACCAGAGGATTGGAATCTAAGAAGTTTTATATATACATATACTCTATATAACTCATTCACTGACCGACGTATTCGGCATAAGATTTGTTAGAAAACCGAAAGTCATTATATGTAGTATATGGGAGTTGGGTATTATCCATTAACTATTATCATTAAGGCACCTTAAATACAATCACTAATAATATGGAGCAAAGTCAACAGGATGTTCGAAAATCTTTGTAATAGTTATGGCTAGGTCAAGTTTTCGCTCCATTTTTTATCCATTTTTGGCACAACGTTACACTGTCATAATTAAAACACGCTCTTCCAATTTCATTGAGATATCTCAAATATTGGCTGATATATTCAGCATAAAGTTACCTGGAAGTTTGAAAATCTTTATATTTCATGTGTGGGGACTCAGGGAAGTTTTGTGCCGATTCGACCAATTTTGGCACACAGACATACCATTATCAGAGTAGGATTATCCCTGAATTGAAATTATATATCTCACATATTGACCGATATTTGTGGTTAAAAGTCAACTATAGATACTGGGGTTCACATATTCGGTGCCTAGGGTCAGTTTTGGTTGGATTTGGGCAATTTTTGGTGAAAAAGTGCCCTACTTTAAGGGAATTATTACCGCAAAATTTTATTCCGTTATATTAGTAACTTCTTAATATGTATACTGGAAAGTCAAAGAATCAAATGTAATTTTAAATTATGTTATATGAGAAGTAGAGAAATGATACGTACTAAATTTAGTCGAAATCGGTTTGTCGGGTCCCGAGAAATGGGATTTCACCAAAAAGTGAGCGGTACAACGCCCATTGTCCAATTTTCACATCAGCTCTCATAAAGCTTTCTCTTTATCTGTGGTAAAATTTAATGTCTTTGGTATAATTAGTTATGGATCTATTGCGCTTTTAGTAGTTTTGAACAGTTCCGTTATATGGGAGTGAGCGGGTTTATCTTCCGATTTCATCCATTTGGACACTTAGTAAATTTGGTTGTTGCAGCTTTAGTGGATTTAGAGATATGTACAATAAACATATTAGAGGGCGTTGTCACGCTCACTTTTTCAAAATTTTTGCACCAAGCTGCTTCTTGCTACTGCAATACCCTACGCCAAATTACATTTTTACATCTTAATTTAGTGCTTAGTTATGGCACCTTATATGTTTTCGATTAATGGCGACTTGTGGGCGCGGCAGTGGTCCGATTACGCCTATCTACTTTGTACCAGGAAACCTGCACACCAAGTTTCATCAAGATATCTCAAAAAGTTCCAAGCTTGCACGGACAGATAGACAGACAGACCGGCATCCGCATTTCAACTTTTTTCGTCATCCTGATAATTTATATATATTTTCTGCTACAATAAAACTATATTCTTCCTTCTCACACTCTTTTTAAATTGAAGGCAAATGAACAAAACTGCTTTCAGGAAAGCGCGACGATACATGTCATATTAGCTTAGAGGTTAAACACACAGCTTGGTATTCCGGAGGCTCGAAAGCATTTTTTTTTAATTAATTTGTTTAATAATTAAGATTTTTGTAATTATTTTTAACAAAAATAACATTGTTTAAATTAAATATTTCATTTGATATTTGAATTTGAATTCATATTAATTTCGTAAATACATAACATAAGTAATTAATACATAATTAAATGTTCTCAGTTTTTCTCTTTCTATAAATTTTTTTCTTGTGGCTCATTTCGATGGCTTTCCGAGCATGCTTTGCATAAGTTTCCAAGCCATATGTAATGAGAGAATCTATAAAATATCGTAATGAAAAGTACAAATTACCCTCAAAATGTATTTTCTGTAAATACAAAATATTATGTAAAAATATAAACATAAAAAATGTATATATGTATGTATAAGGTCTGTCGCAAAAGAAACAGGATTGTTAAAAAAACAACAACAAATAATATTTTTCAAAAGTTATATTTTTTTATTCAAAGTAGTTTCCTTGTGCTTCGATACAGCGTTTAGCCCGGTCAATTAGCATTTCAAATGAGTGTTTAAGGTCATTTTTCGGAATGCTCTTGAGAATATCGGTCGTCGCCTTTTGGATAGCTGAAATGTTCTGAAACCAGTGTCCTTTCATGGGCAAATGAAGTTTTTCAGATAGGTAAAAATTACAGGGTGTCAGATCAGGTGAGTAGGGTGAGTGATTAATGGTAATGGTGATAATGAGTCTGACTCGTGGTGTGTAGAAGTGTACATTTGATGAAAAGAAAATTAAAATTTTCAGCTAATAATGTAAAGAAAAAACATTGTTGCAGTTGGGTGTATTATCTACTGCAGATCAGTTGTGTAATTATACATATTTTTGTTACGCATTAAAATTAAATCGTAGTATTTTATTTTTTGTAAATTTATAAAATAAGCGTGCGACAGTTTGTAGGCATCAAAATTGGTTTGTTTAGTGCAAGTTGTGTGCGAACAGTTTGAAGCGAATTTCGTTGCGCTAATTTATGCGTCAAGCGGTTAATATGGAGTTTTTTGTCAAATCAGTGGCAAGCGTCGACCGATGACACGGCGCATTATCGAGCAACAGGCGCCAGGACCCTACCTCACGGTAGTGTGGTCGAGCACGACGAATGCGTGACAAAAGACGCTTCATAACACCAAGGTAAAACACAGCATCAATCGTTGGCCAGGTGGGACGAACTCTCGGTGTACAATACCCTCGGAATCGTAAAAACAAATCAACATTGTCTTTATTTTTGACTTCTGAAGACGACCGACTTCTGATCGTCACAGAGGTCCTCACGACCTTCTTAGAATCGCTTAAACCACTCATGCACATTACTACGGGATAGGCACTGATCACCATAAACTTTTTTCATCATTTGAAATGTTTCAGTAAACGTTTTCCTAAGTTTAAAACAAAATTTAATATTTGCTCTTTATTCAAAATGCATTTTACGACCAATGACCAAAAGCTGCTGTCACTTTTCGATCGATAACATGGATTTTAGTTATCCAATTGTCTAAGAATTTTTACGAAATGTCAATAAGAGATCAAACTTTTTATTTCATATACCCACCAATAGGTGGCGCCATCAGAAACAGTTATATTTAAAAAGTTCTGTTTCTTTTGCGACAGACCTGGTATAACTAACCATTGTAGCAGCAAATTTGTCGCATTTCAACCTTTTATTCATTTTCAAAGCTGTAGCAAGCGTATTCAAGGTAGGCGGCAGCGATTTCGGTTTGCAGGTTGTCGACTTGTTCACCCGTCATTCGGCATACCGAATGATGACATACATACCTTTTGCGGGAGTTGTAGACGTTGTTGGACCGTCCTCCAAGTCAATGTCGTCTAATATTTATATTAGGTAGTCGAAAAAGTCTTTTCGTCTTTTGTCAATAGATGTTGCAGTCGTATATCTCCAGCGCTACCAATCACATTGTGTCATACCATGTAGTGTTGGAAAGGTGAGATTTTAAGCTTGATTAAACCAAAACAAAATTAAATTCGGAGAAGTTGAAAAAAGGTTACGGCTGTTCAAAAATGAGTGAAAATAATGAAGAAATGCGCTAAATTCTGAAGTTTTTGTTTAAAAATTGGGAAGAATGCCACGCAAACCACCAATGAGATTTGTGAAATTTACAGTGGAACAAAAAAGTTTTCATACACCTAATTCTATTAAATTACGACACGTTTATTTGTTTTAAAATGAATAAATTTTGTGGTTTTTTTCTATTTATTTAAAGATATGTATATTTAACATTGAATATAGCATATCAATATATTTTTTTTTACACAAATAGAAAAAATTAATGCTAAAGCTCTTGCGGTATTTTTACTGAATTTTCAATTGTTCATAAAATTGGTTACAATAATGCGATTCAAGTCAAATATGCGTCGTTTTGTTCGATGACGCGTTTTTTTACACAAATAGAAAAAATTAATGCTAAAGCTTAAAATGCGCCTAATTCATATCAAAAAATACGTTGCTTTCAATTCCCTCTTCAAGTTAGCCCGCGATGATGCCCTCATCTAGGGCTAATATTAGGTCTTGCGGTATTTTTACTGAATTTTCAATTGTTCATAAAATTGGTTACAATAATGCGATTCAAGTCAAATATGCGTCGTTTTGTTCGATGACGCGTTCCCAACGAGATGCCAACTTCATAATGCCCCTCTCATAGAAGCTCGCTTCCCTATTGGCAAAAAACTCGGAGAGCCAATTTTCACAGGACTCTCTTCTGGCCAACTTCAGACTACCAAGCGCGTTCGCCATGGACAGAAACAGGTGGTAATCACTTGGTGCGAGATCCGGACTATACGGTGGATGCAAAAGAACCTCCCATCTGAGCTCCCGGAGCTTCTGGCGCGTCACTAAAGATGTGTGTGGCCTGGCGTTGTCCTGATGGAAGACAATTCGGCCTCTGTTGCTCAAAGATGGCCTCTTCTGCATGAGTGCTGCCTTCAAGCGGTCCAGTTGTTGGCAGTACAGGTCCGAATTGAGCGTTTGGCCATAGGGGAGCAGCTCATAGTGGATTATTCCCCGCCAATCCCACCAAACACACAGAAGAACCTTCCTGGCCATCAATCCAGGCTTGGCCACCGTCTGGGCCGCTTCACCGCTTTTCGACCACGACCGTTTGCGCCTTAGGTTATCGTAAGTGACCCACTTTTCATAGCCACTCACCATACGCTTCAAAAACGGCTCAATTTTGTTGCGATTCAGAAGCGATTCGCATGCGTCGATACGGTCAAAGATGTTTTTTTTGCGGCAATTCGTGTGGCACCCATACATCGAGCTTCTTAGTGACTCCAAGCTTCTTCAAATGGTTTATAACGGTTTGATGACTCATGCCCAGCTCTTGACCGATGCTACGGCAGCTACTATGCCTATACTTTCGACCAATTCAGCGATTTTATCGCAATTTTCGACGACAGGCCTTCCGGAGCGTGGCGCATCTTCGACCACCTCTACACCAGAACGAAAACGTTGAAACCATCGTTGTGCGGTGGAAATGGAAACTGTATCGGGTCCACAAACTGCACAAATTTTATTGGCGGCTTGAGATGCATTTTTGCCTTTATCGTAGTAGTACTGTAAAATATGCCGTATTTTCTCTTTATTTTGCTCCATGTTTGCGACGCTATAACTCACGAACGACTTAAAAGAAACGACAATCAATCAAACACGTGTTAGCGCGTGAAATGAGCTTTCCAAAAAGGTATAGCAGACCCGATGCGACGAATAAAACTAGAACTACGCGCTTTCAGCGCCAACTAGCGAAAATACCGCAAGACTTTTTTGACAACCGTCCATCTCTGGCATAGACCATGAACTTGACGTAGCCCCCAGGAAATAGTCTAACGGCGTCAAATCGCATGAACGAGGCAATAAACTGGCTGGGTCATTTCGTGAGATAACACGTTTACCAAAGTTGGTTATAAATAAATCGATTATGACATTTGCTGTGTGGTTTGTGGAGCCGTCTAGTTGTTACCACATATTGTCCAAGTCCATGTCATCCAATTCGGGCCAAAAATATTCAGTTATCATTGAGCGATAGTGATTCCCATTCACGGTCTTGGTCATCACGGAAGAAGTACGGCCCATAAACCTCACCAAACCGTAATTTTTTCGGTATGCAATGCTGACTCATAGAGTACGTGGGGATTGCTGCCTGATCAAAAACGCATATTTTGCTTATATAGCAAGAAATGAGCTTCATCGCGAAAGATGATTTTCGGTGAATATACGGATGATTTTCAAGTTGTTGCTCAGCCCAATTCACGAACATACGACAACTCTGGTGGTCAAGCGGCTTTAGATCTTTTAAGGATGTAGGTTAAGATCTTTTCGCAAAATTCGCCACAACGACGTCGTGAGAGACTTATTTGCTTATTTGGGTCTTCCTCAATTAATGCGCTAGCGGCAGTAATACTCTCGACACTACGGGCACCACTTTGTCTCGCTGGTACGGTAACATTTTGTACTTTGGTGGATTCAAGTTTTTTCACTAGACGCTCAATTGTTAACCTGACAGGACGATTCGGACGACCATAAATTGGACATTGACAGCCACTGCCACTGACTCCATTTTTCGGGAGGAAATTTAAAATATTTCGACTCGTTGTTGGATCGTATATCTTTCAACGATGAAATGGCAAACTTTACTGAAAAGAAATGTCAAAAGAGTGTGAAAAATATGGCGTTGTTTGCTGTTCCTTTAGGTCTACTTTTCTAGCGTCCCTTTTGAAAAACCCGCTAAGTAGGCAGTATTTCACGAAAACTATGTTTTGTAAGTAAACAAAATCATGTGCAATTAATCGAAAATAATAATAAAACTTTTCTTTCTTTTGTTTGTTTTATACAAAAGTTTAGGTCTTTTATTTATCGATTGAGGCAATACAAAGTTTGCCGCGTCAACTAGTTATTATATAGTATTACTTATTTGTTTCTTAAATTTAAATAAGAAAATATTAATATGCCCTGAAAGATTTTTTATACTAATTTTAATTTGAAATATAATTTATGGACACTTGATTTTATTAGATCTAAGATTTCTAAATAAAGAAAGAGGAATTTTAGCTAAAAAGAAAAATTTCAGCGAATTTCTCTTATTTGCTTATTATGGTATGGCAGCGCCCCATTTTCTCATAACTGTTAGCACATAAATCACGTCCACAACGAGTGTAAAAAGGAATTTTTAAAATATAGATTTCTTACTTAAAACACCTGCAAGGTAAGATGTGCTGCTAAAATGTTTGCAGTTTAATTAAGTTAATTGAAGTGAAAAATTTGCATAAAATGTGTTAAATGTAGTGAAATGTAGCTTGTTTGAAATGTTGCAATTTTTGAACTTTAAACTCGAATATCTATTTAATATATAAACCAAGCGTTTGCGATATTTTTTTAATCTGTATATTTTTGAATGTGGACCACTTAAATACTCGACCGTCTGCTTTCTCGTTAACTAACGAATGCCTCTCACTTTAGTATAAATTTATTAAATTTCTTGTAAGAGAGTAAGTCAAGCGATCCAGAGCTTTATGCCCTTAGCAAAATATGTTTTGCTATACCACCCACTCAATTAAGAATTATTAATTAATCTACAACGAAATATGTATATACCTACTACAAGTGCATAAATTTCTTAATATTTGTAGGTAACAATAGAGCGGGAGTTTTCTTCTTAACTCACGTATGTAGTGGGGGAAAAATACAGATTTTAATTAAGCTGAGAACTCTTTCATTCTACGAGAAGTGTTTCATTCTACGTGAACTATTTTAGTCTGATTTTATTTTGTATTTTCTTTGCTTATATACAAATTTTAAAACTATCTTATCTAATTAAATACAGTGCCGCACATAAGTATTGGCACAGCAACCATTTTGTATTTTTCGGCTATTTTAAAAACAGACTAATAGGTTATTTATTGTAAATATATTTTACCTTTTTAAATCTATTCATTAACTACCACATACACTCATTTTTTTATAATAATTCATTTTTAATTATACTTTTTAATTCACATTCATAAAAAATAAGCAATTTTTACGACACAAAAGTATTGGCACACTCAGTAAATTATAAAGAAAAAAAACATTATGCAATTTAATTAATATTTGGTGGGTAGTCTAGCTGACCCGGCAGCCGTTGTCCTGCCTGAAATTATGTGTTGTGAAATGAAAAGAAAGCTGAATTTATGTTGTGTTTAAAATCATTTATTTTCGATTTTTCCAAATTTTTTCAATGTATCGAAGCCTGATAAACAATATTTTTTTGTTTCTGTTTCGGTGCGTAAATCTACAGAGCAGATGGTTTTCCAACTCGTGAGCATGCCACGTATATCCGTCCTTGTTAAAAACATAGCATTTCCAAATTTATGCCACACACTTCTAGCGACTATCCTTGTGTCCTATTGATTCTCATCTCAAATGCAATTTTCACTTGAAACGGAATGCGTTGGAACTGATATGGAAAATTGTAGAACTCCTTGAAAATTGAAAAGGTTTGAATTGAAATGGCATATCGTTGGAGCTCAGAGGAATTCGTAGAGTCAAGCATTCTGCCCCATTATATAAGCTGCTACGTTACAATCAGTCGGGTTGCATTACACAGTTTCGGTGCTTGAAGATTGCGAAACATAATAACGACAGATCCAACTTTGAGACGCAAATAATACGGTGTCATACCAAGCCTCTCCAAAGCACTTAGAAATTCCACTTGATAATTCGCGGCTTCGGTTCATTTTTAAACAAATTTGAATACTGTGACTGAATAATATAATTTTAATATTAATTTAATTTGACACTGACTGAATATAATAAGTTTTTAATTTAGATTTTTTGTTTCTGAATAAAATATTATTATTAAATTTTTTGTTCTAATTTACTTTATTAAGTCAGAAAGTAGTAAAAACAGAAAAAAACAACAAACAGAAGAAATTTTTAATTAGATCTGGGGTCGAATCGTTACATCCGTGAACGTATCACTCGTCACGTAAAAATCTGTATTTCGTATTATGATATACGTGATCGTAACGCTTCTATCGTAACCTGGCATGATGACATACGTGAACGAATATATGTATAAACGTATCCGTTTATTCGAACGCAAACTACCAATCGTAATAGACAATTTATGGAAATGTGAGCAAAATTTTTTTAAATTTAGAGTTTTTTATAATTTTTAGGAATAAAGAACATAAACAATAAACCAATGAATGGAATATCTCATTAAAAATTTAAAAAAAAAATATTTATATAAACAAAATTTTGGTATTTTAGTTGACAATAAAAATAAAATTATGTACAAGGTTAATGATATATACATTTTTGAATTAAAATTATTTATTTGGTCGATTGCGGTGAAGCGGTTCGCTACCCCGTTGTCCATTTCTTGTGTGTGATAAGAATCGCAATTTTTGAGGGTCGTAACTAATTGTAAATTTTATGCAGATGTTATGTAATGCCTCACAAACGTTAGCAAATCTTCTACTTTTGTGGGGTGATACCTTCCTCTCTTGCCATATCCTCAAATACTCCACCGTCTTTTTAAGATTTCAATGCTTTGTTCAACGATACATATACAAAGAAAATTTTATTAATGAGGATTCATAATTTTTTTTATACCTACGCTATTGCTACGATCTCCTAGCTATCTCCGCACTATTTTTTTATGCCCATTACTTTCACTAGAGCTCAAATAAAAAACAAAGTTGGATTCATTTCGATATTTACTTAGCTTTTGTTAGTTTATTGAAAATTTCGCAACAGTTTTGACAGTTCCACATCTATTGTGACCTAAAAATACGATCCAAAGCAATGTGGAATTTAAAAACTATTGTGAATTGAAAATACATTACGATCCGTTTGCTATCGTATGTCATAATGCCAATCACCGCATACGATTGACGTATCACGTAATTTTCTTTCGTATGTTTGCTGATCCGTGCACGGATGTAACGATTCGACCCCTGCTCTCATACCGCTCTCAATTTTATGCTACCGCTACGGGTACGCAGAGCACAGCACTTCATTTTTGGCAATTGCTACTCCTATAGTTTTTCACCTGGCAAAACTCCAAACAGAGCATAGCACATACTTTTTCGTGTTCTGCTATGACTCTCCTACGGTTCCCGTCAAAGGGAGAACGGTAGCAATAGCAAAATTAAATACTACGGGAGAGCGTATCTTTTCAAACGCTATTAAGCACTTACGGCACATAATTAAGTGTGAAGTTGCTAAATAGCAGCCAACAAAAAAAAAGTGAGTTTATAAAGATTTTATAATTGGTTTGATATGAATTAAGACAGTTATTGAGACTAAAGAAGGAACGACTCGTTATTAGAAAGGCCTATTGTGAAGCCTATTTTTGTAACTTTAATGATGAAAATTATTTAGTAGCTTTTAATGAATTTCACATCGTTTTCTTTTAATTAATAATGAATATCACGGAATGTTCATTTTTGTTAAATTTCTCTAAATTTCTATCGTAATAAGCAATATACTAATCTGAACTTATTTTATTTATATTGGGTAGTCGAAAAAGTCTTTTGGTATTTTGTCAATAGAATGATGAATAAAATAGAGTGAAAATAATGAAGAAATGCGCTATATTCTGAAGTTTTTGTTTAAAAATGCCACGCAAGCCACCAATGAAATTTGTGAAATTTACGGAGACGATGCTACATATATCAGTTCATATACATATGTAGCAATGGTTCGCTGGCCGTTCTGGAAATTTCGATTAACACTGATAAAATTTTTACACTGATGGAATAATGTCTCTAGCGGAAAAATGGCAAAAAGTGGTCGACCAAAATGGTACATATTTGTTTATTTATTGTTATAAAGCTTTATTTATTTATTATTATAAATATAATGATATATGTTAACAAATGTATGTATAAATATATAGTATATAGTCGGTAAAAGAAGAAATATTTTCTTCGCCTGAGATTCTGAGAGTGTCTCCAATAAATTCTAGTCCAACGCCGAATAATCACTCCCAAGGCGTCAATCGTCTCCAGCGTAGACTAGCAAGCTCACATAACTCACAAAAAATAGTTCAGCGGTGTTAAATCGGATGACCTTGGAGGCCACGACGCGAAGTAATGCGTTCTGGAAAAGTTTTCTTCACTAACCCAGGTAGGAAATCACCAATGGCCCAGCCTTTAACCAAGCCGTTCCCAAGACTTGGGAAGCTTGGATCAGGCTTGGTATCCAAGCCCGGACCAATAGTGGATGAGCATTGGAATGTAACGTGGGGCCAGACCTGGTAACTAGGGCTGGCCCAGGCCGTTTATTAACACTGGTCCAGGCCCTGGAACCTGCGCCGTTCCAAGCTTATTTTTTTTTTAATACCTTGGCTTAGCCAGGGTTCAGATGTAATTTGAATAGGTATTTTGTGGATTGGCACATTCAATGAAGCACGATTTATCGGAAGTAATTATGTTTAATCTTTATTATATTATTAATATTTTATATATTGTTATACATATACTTTAAATGGACTTTATCCACATGGAAAATGAAAAATAAGCATTATGTTGTCGTAACTAAACAAAACTGCCGATAATAATGAACAAACATTAACGTAACTCCTTTTTTTAAACACAAAAAATACAAATTTGTTGCCTGAATTGTCGTAACTGGACAAACCCCTTGATAATATTGAACAAAAAAATTAACGTTAAAAATTAACTCCTTTTTTTTAACACGAAAAACAGTAAATTCGCAAAATTAAGTTTTCACTGACTGGTGAGTTTTGGTTCGATCCCTCTAAGCTCTTTTTTCAGTTAAACTGCACCAACTTCCTTTTTACGCTGTATGCATCCTCCATCTCTGTCGCCAGCACCTGCTAGCCAATCACTTGTAATCGTAATAATCTTCAATGGTTGATTAGAGTCTTTATATTTTGTCTCAATGAAATCTGGAAACCGAGTAACAAAATCAATGAAAACCAAATAAGTCTGTCACCATGAATGGACTTCGTATGCAAACCTCTCATACACGCAAAAGTCGCTGTTGCACTGAAATTTTTTTTCCTTTTCCTTTGTCAACACGGCCTACGCCACTATAATTAAGTTGAACTTCTTTGGCGATTAATTCCTTGAGGATCTTCTTAATGTCTGCAGCGTAATTGGATTCTTTATGCGTTAACACACTCATAAATTCTTTCTGAAAAAAAAAACCACAAAAATACTCTCAGACAATTGGTAAAGTCAATAATAACGCCTCAAAATATAAATATATTCCAAATAAACTCACAAGTGTCACACGCTTGCTCAAAGCCTTTTCAGGGTCAGCCAAATTGTCCTCATGCGAGGAACTCTTCCAAAGTCTTAATAGGAAAGGGGACGCCATGGGTTGAGCTCCAGCAACATGATGCATGGTCATGTTAATTTTGAGCTCTTCGATTTTTCTATTTAAATCGTACTGGATGCATCGTTTTAAGTTTGAGAAATCGTCACGTAGTTTGTACATGAGGAAATCCAATTTAGCATCCCAGTAATCCATGACAAATTCTGAAAAATGAGAAAAAAAAAAGAAAATATACAAATTTCGTCCACAATATGGTTGGTACTTACCTTTAAGAGGATCGCCTATGGCACTCCCCCTCAGACGTGTAAGGCAAACTATCAATGCCGATTTTTTCTCTGATTTTGTGTCACTGTACGCTGTTCTACCTAATGAAAATGAGAATTAGTAGGTCCAATTTTCCTGAAAAAAAAAATGAACACAGCTATTTACTTTGAGACGCTCTAGCCCCGGCTGTCTCATCATCTCTTGGTTGATTTTTATTTCCGGAAACTTCAGCCTCAGGAATTCTCGATGTTCTTAATGTAGAGGACTCCCTTTCTTCGACAATTTGTTCTAAGAGAGAAAAAGTTTGCCTTGACATCATTGCCGCTTGATTTTTGGTTAATTTTCTAGCTCGATTGGTTTCAGTATCTGAATCTGTGGATTCTACGTTATCACGTTTTTTATAAAGACGTTTGATCCTCCTCTGGGCCTTGTCGTAATTCCCTGAAAAGAGTAGGTTATTTTTTCTCTAATAAAGAAGAGTTCATTTATTTCAATTCGTTGATAAACGATTGGGTATGCATGAAAATATTAGTATAACGTTATTCATACGAGCACTTGTGAGAATTTCAACGTCAAATTTCTCCCACGATGATTCTGGAGGACTGAGATCTTTCACTTTTGTGTCTGTTATACAATATTTATGTGGGGAGGAAAAGCACAAGTACTATTGTTGTTTCCATCGGTTCTGGTCACCCACGACGCTGGAACGATTTCAAGGGTTTTTTTCCCAGTCTCAGTAATTTCGTCCAGGAACTCCACAATTTGATACAATTTGCCATCTTCCTCTTGAGTACTCATTCCGAGGAAGTAGATGAATAAAAAAATGTGTACTTGAATGAGACAGTTTAAGTGAATGGCCCTTTCAATGTGCGAAGTATTTTGCAACAATTCTTCGATTAATTAATTGACGTAATATTCAATGGAAGTATTTTTAAAAAGTATTCTCACAAATGTATTTTGTAATAATTCTTCGAATAATTAATTGACGTAATATTCAATGGAAGTATTTTTAAAAAGTATTCTCACAAATGTGTGAATTTACTGTCTAAAGTTTTTTTATCGCTCAATGTTTCAACACAGTAAATTATGACGTCAACATCATCAGGCATGATTTTTGGAGGTTATATGAAAAGATTGTGGAAATGTGTAAAATTTTCGACAAATGCTGAGGCAACTAATAAAAGAGGAGAAGAGAATAATACTTCATTCTGAATCATAAACAATTGGCAAAAATACTTACGTGAAATAGCGAATTAATCCAAGCTGTTATGGATTGCCCACAGGCAATGACGCCGTGCAGAAAAATGACGCAATATCACCGTTATTGCGGGATATATGTACAATAACACCAACATTTACAAATGAACCGCCGTTTTTCAAAAATTTGACACTGGATCCGTCTCCTCTCTCCGTGCGAAAACCCCCGCAAAAACCATCATACCCATCAACATTGCACTATTGAAACAATCGACGTTATGAATGCAGCAAGGACACAGCATAATATTTTTCTTTGATTTTCATCATTAAACACTTGGATTTCACAGCACCGATGGTTACCAGCTCATGCGAACCTGCTAATTTGTCAATTGCGAAAATGCCAATTTCTCTTGACGCACAGGGAGCGTCAAACACATCATTTAAGGAGTGCAGTTTAAATCCATCTAAGTAAATATCGTCCGTTGACTTTTCACTATGATGGCACTTTGATTTAACCCATAATTTTGAAATAACAAAGAGTTTTTCCGTGGTTAGTTCCACGACATTGTTAGGTTCCACAGCATGTAGTATCATGTCATTATAAGTTACTGATTTGACTGATGAATATTCTTCACAACTTATTTTAACTGTCTCAGGGAATTTTTCAGGTTTCACATCACGTATTGCAACACGAGGTCTCACTTTTGCACTGTCTGATGAGTCTAAAGCACTGAGGCGATTGACGATTTGTGCCAAGGGTTTCGCTCGGCTACTTGCAAAATCCTTCAACTGGCCTATAAAATTCTCCCCCCAAAATGCAGAGTAGTGGCTCAGAGAGGTTTTAAAATGAGCTGCGTCATCAGAGAGGTGACTGAGGTGATGAATTGTCATTATGACACTGTCTTCTCCATAATAAATCGGCATTAGTTGAACGAAATTATGCAATAGAATCTTTGCCATGGGAAGACCCCTGGTTATCAATTTATCACTGCACAAAACACGACATGCTACATGAAGTAGCAGAAAGTGTTGATATTTGTCATCATCGAGAACAAACTGCAGGACAATGTCACCGGCGTAAAGCAGTAAAAATGAGCACTGAGTTGCTTTCCATTGCCCAATTTCCTCGACATCAAACTCCTTCCTCTGAAATTCTGCCGTTACATAATCTTTCATCGAATTCATTAAATCTGAAAATTCTTTCAACTGTTGTGTTGATAATTTATAATTATTTTTCTCCCTCTTCACCCATTTTTCTCCAAGATTTTTCATTACATTTAAAAATAATAAATGCATAATATCTAACGGGAAGTCTTTAACTGGATCAAAATTAGGAATCTGAAGCAATGGTGAAACCAGCAGTTGCTGCGTTTTTTTATCCCTTAAGTGATGATTGACATCTGTTTGAGTGACAAAATTCTCTTTCGTTCGTAATGCACAGTTCAAATCAGGATAAACTTTTCTTCGATTCCGAGTTTCCCCTTGAACTGTACATCTTTCACAGCCATAAAAGGCTGTTGGCCCTTTTATGCACTTGAGGAATGCCCTCGCTGGACTATCCGCAACAATAGCTTTTATTTCAAAATTGAATTTACAACCATCGATGGTTATGCCTTCGAAGATTAATTTTTTAGCTTCCTCTACGAAATCACTCACATTTTTTGGCTTGGACCTACCATAAAACAAGGCTACCACAAAAGGACCGCAGGTATATTTTTTTGTCACCAACTTCATCGTAATAGGCCAGAGACTTCCCTTGGAATAATGGTATACCTTCAATCCATCTATATGAACTAACACACGTATGTTTTTTTCTTTGTAGATATTCACGTCTATTCGTTTCTCCAAACCATTTCGAATTCCGAGATAAAAAAAATTCCCAATCTGATCTTTATACGCCATCATCGGTTTGGTTTTCACGCGGTGATTGAAGCCAAGAAGTTTATGGGCAGTGGATGTCACTTCAGTGTGTCCTTCACTACGCAGAATTTCTAAAAATTCACTCACCACTTTCATCTTGATGCTGCCTATATTATCAAGTGTTAGCTGGCGTATTTTCTCAGTGAGGGTCTGAGGTGCTTCAATCTCAATTCCTAAGTTCATCAGCTCGGTCTGTTGAGGGTCTGCATTTGCTCCCAGACTGACAGGTGCTATTGTGTTGTCATCATCGTCGTCAACCGACATAAAACTTGAAAACCCTGCGAAACTCTCTAGCGATGTATCTTGTTGTAGAACTCCACATGGAGATTCTGCACAATTTTCTAAATCATGAGATGGCTTTGCTTGGTTAGGGCTCCTTTCATCTTTCTGTGCTTGGAGCAAGTTTTTATCAGAAGAATCCATTGATTCATCACGAAAATCCTCATCAGAACTGTCCATACTATTATTAACATTAGAGTCACCAAATGTTTTTAAAAAACGGTATTTTTTCACTCGTTCCCGCGAATTCGAATACCCTGTGGAACTCATGATTGAACACCACTCATTAATCGAATTTAATTTTTAGACGTTGACATTTGTGTTCTCGATGGAAGCGCCAACTGGATGTCAATATTATAAATATTGAGAAGGAAATTAATATGGAGTTAGCAATCAACCATTATACTATTAGACATTGCAACGTTTTGATTTCGCAGCGAAGTAAAATCAGGATGCAGCCTGATTGAAAAGGAATCAATTTCAGCCAGCCTGGGCCCAGGACTGGCTGAGAAACTATAAGCCAAGGCTGAATGAACCAGACTTCTTCCAGACTTGGTACAAACTTGGCAACCAGGCTTGATACCAGGGAGGGATCCAAGCCTGGACTTTACCCGATGTGACTAAGATACCAAGCCTGGTTCAGTCCCGGACTACCAAAGCCTGGTTAACCACGACTAATCCACGGTTGATCCGGTCGTGAAGCTTGGCAATTCCTACCTGGGAAATAGATTCGATGTTGTTGAAACCAGAGTTAGTCCATTTCAACTTCCTCCAAGTCATTCCACACACAATCGTTAATTATGGCTCTTTAGAGTTCCCCACTGGTTAAAAAACCTTTTGTACAAAAACCATGGTCGGTTTAAATAGCATAAGTAGCATCACAAATCAGTATGGCATCTAAGTTGACGAAGTCAAAATATCAAGTTAATTGGAACAAAATTTACGAAGTTACATACCTAGTATATTTAACATCCGCTTACTTGATGTTAGAAAGTTCCAATGGTTTTGAATGATCACGATAGCTTTTTTAATGAGTCCATTTAAATATTTAATTAATTTATTTTTTATTCTTCAGGCATTTACATAGGTATGCCCAGGCGACTGTTTTGTTTAGAATTATACATAATTTTTCCTATGGTTCACGAAATCTTTTAATAAACGAATCAATTTTTCAAATCTTCCTTTCTTACTTCTATAGTCTTCATACATTTCACAAAATTTTTCTTATTATTAAATATTATTATTACGTTTGCTCAATTACCTACTAAAAACTTAAATGTGGCTGCGATCAGGCCTTTCAACATTCCAACCTGCCATCTTCATCTTTACTGGCGTAGACATCGCTTATGCGAATGCAGCCGTTTCTTCTTTTTGCAACGTGGCGAGAATGGCAAATTCCAAGCGAAGTCAGATTATTCTCCGCCTGGTCTCTCCAACGGAATAAATCCTCTTCCTCTGCTTCCCCCCGGCGGGCACTGCGTCGAATACTTTCAAAGCGGGAGTGTTTTCGTCCATTCGGACAACAACAACGTAGCCGCTGTCTTTTAACTCGGTGAACTCTATCAATGTCGTCGTATATCTCATACAGCTCTTCTTTCCATCGGATGCGATATTCGCCGTGGCCAATGCGCAAAGGACCATACATCTTTCGCAGAACCTTTCTCTCGAAAACTCGTAAGGTTGACTCTTCAGATGTTGTCATCGTCCAGGCCTCTACACCATATAGCAGGACGGGAATAATGAGTTTTTTGTTCGTCAAGAGAGGACTTTACTTCTCAATTGCCTACTCAGTCCGAAGTAGCACCTATTGGCAAGAGTTATTCTGCGTTTGATTACCAGGCTGACGTTGCTGGTGGTGTTGATACTGTTTCCAAGATAGACGAAATTATCTACGACTTCGAAGTAATGACTGACAACAGTGACGTGGAAACCTAGCCGTCAGAATTGACCAATGATCCTCGGCGTACGCCATCAACTGTATATTCTTATAGAAGATGGCACCTTCTCTGTTTAGTTCTGTAACTCGAATTATTTACTCCAGAAGTACATATATTGAAAAAGTCACACGAAAAGGAGTCGTCTTGTCTGAAACCTCGTTTGGTATCGAACGGCTCGGAGAGATCTTTCCCGATCCTGACGGAGCTTTTAGTGTTGCTCAAGTGCGGGGGATACCAAATTTAGACATTGCGGCATAAAGGCAACTCCTTTTCGTGCTGTCGAAAGCAGCTTTGAAATTGACGGAGAGGTGGTGTGTGTCGATTCTCTTCTCATGGGTCTTTTCCAAAATTTGGTGCATGGTGAATATCTGTAGAACCTTATGCGCGATGTTTAGGAAAACCTGATATGTTTACTGAAAGTAAGATAAGCTTATTCTTACAGCCATCACGATTAATCTATTATTCTGTCGCGTATTAAGGGGCTATAGTAGTGTGACGCATGAAAAATTAGGTGATTTTCGTGAATTTTTTTAAAAGAAAGTACTAGATTGAATGTTTCGAAGTTCTATGGACGTAATAAAGTATATTTTTAGCTATATTAAAAATGTTTTTTTTTACAAAAATATTGAAAAATAACGGAATTTGCTGTCTGTGGAAGTGTCGAAAAAAAGTGCCTCAAGTGCTGGCATGATTCCGGTCGAATGAGTAGCTGAAACAAAAAAATTCAAAATGTGTATTAAACTTAAATATATTTTCTATTCAATGAACTACGATCTTTAAAAAATATCAAAAATTAAGAAAATGGCGTAATGGCGCAAAAAAAATCGTTTTTTTTACGGAAAAAATGGTCGTTTTTTTAATGCCAAATTGACAATTTTCAACCAATCAGAAAGATCGTAGTCCATTGTATAGCAAATGTATTCAACTATGCCCAGTTTTAATTTGAAGTCGATCGCCCAATTCCTCGTTGAGTTATGATGTCAGCAATTTTGAAAAATGTCGTTTAAAGTTTCACTTATATATGTTTGCACCTCTGAGCGGTCGCTGTTTAGAACGCTGCCAATCAAAAACTATTCAAGATACGACCTTGCCGATTTCACAGGATATTTTTGAATATACATATAAACTATCGAAAAAGCAAAAACAAAAAAATGTATAGCCCCTTAAGTTCGTTTCATGTTTTGTTTCAAAATTTCAGTTAATTATTTTCAACCTTATGATTTGACTGATAATTATAAATCTGCTGAGTTTGAAACGAAAATTGAAAAAAAAAAAAAAAAATTTATTGAATAAAAAATTTAGTTACATTATTAAAAAAGCTCCGTTATCACTCGGTTCCTATGAAACAACCAACATAAGGTGGATCGATTTTTAATATCTTCTGAATATTTTCCCAAATCTACAATTTCTTTTTGCAGAGAGTTTTCAAAAATTCAGTGTGCTATTGTTTACAGCAATTTTAAATATGCATCTCTATCAAAAACTGACGACTATGACTTCTCAATCAAAGTGGTTCAACAATTGGTTCAAATGAAGAATATTTAGAAAAATAGTAAAGCGATTTTTGATGATTAATACAATTCGGATACTATCTAATCCGGACAACGCGGTAATCCGGACACTAAATTGCTTTCCATTATTGACTGTATAGTCCGACACATTGCTATTTGATTTTCCCCATAAATCCGAACACTTATTTATTCTCTTTCCTTTCCGACTGTTATTTTCCGTTAATTCCACATTTTGGATTTGAATGTATGCTTTCATAAGTACAGGAAGGATTTTTTATGAAAACAGGGTACTTTATCTTTTTTACATATTATGTACTTCATATGCTGCCAGCCAACCGTGAAAATACATTATTATTTTTTAAGGCAACTTTCCCTTGAAAACTATCGATATTATATTCCAAAACCACTGGATTGGCCATAATATTTTTATGATTTTTAAAATTCTGCCATTGATGATGTGATTTTTTATCTCATGGATCTGTGAACAAAATAAATAAGGGTTTTCAACAATTTTGACATGCATACATAGAGCTCTCGATTAGCGGAGTTTATTTCCATGTTTGAATCATTCAGATCGCTCACGGTCTGAATGGAAAACTCGCAGGTCATCTTCTGCCTTTATCCTTGCTGCTTCGTGATCCCTTTCTGAGTATGCTCTTGCTTAATTTAGTGCAACTGTATAACAACCTTTTTTTAATTACAATGTTATTATGTTAATTATGTTACAAATTTTCGAAGCGCAAACAATGGAAATTCCATCGAGAACGTACGTACATATATACATGCATTTGTTGTATGTATGTACTCGATGGAATTTCCATTATACATATAACATACATACATACATACATGTATATACAAACATACCCTGCCAACCATGAGCGGGTAAAAAACCAGATAATCAGTGGGTAAGAATGTGGGTAATCCATAGGGTAATCATGCGTACTTTGCCATAGGCCGAGTGACAATTTTACCCACTCACGTACGTATACATGTGATCATACATCTTTGTTGCGCTCATTCAGCAGTGCAGCAGCAGCAAAATGTATATCTGTCCTGCTCTAATATCCCCAATCGACGGCTGATGCAGGGTTGCATTTTCTCTTTTTAAATAGCTGATTCAGGGTTGCATTTTTTGATTCCTATTTAAAAAATTTATTAAAATTTCAAAGAAAACTTTTTAATTTTTAAATTATTAATTATATTACTTTTAAAAAATATTTACATAAAATTGTAATTAAATATATTGACGCTAACATTTCATAAATAAAAATATATTTAATTTAAAAAAATAATTTCATCTGAAAAATATTAATTAAAGAAAAGAATTATTAATACCTGAAAATAAATAATAATTACATTGAATTTGTAATATCTAAAAGAAAAAGAACGATTAATTGTATAAAATGATAATAATATCCGAAAAAAAGATTAATATTATCTGAAAGAATAAAATATATTAAATACAAATAGAATTTACTCTGAAAGCCAAGATTAATTAAATAAAAATAGTGATAAAATCTGAAAAGAAAGAATAATTAAATAAAAATAATAATAACATCTGAAAGAAAAGATAAATATTATTTGATCATTTAAAATATAAAACAAACATTTGTTTTCACATATTATATTGGATTGTGCAGGCCGTCTTAAACGCATAAAATACAATTGTACATACATATGTATGTACATATGTATTTATTTTGCGTATTATATTGTCCAATTTCAAAGTACATACACTTTTTTCACATACTTACTTAGCAATTGATATTTGCCGCTTCTGATGATATACATAGCTGCTGCTGCTACTTCCAATTCAGTTCTGATTTCCAATACTATAAAAACAAATGAAGTAATTATTTTCAAAATATTGTTAAAAAATCACATAAAATTCATTTACTTACCTTCTTGTTGTACGAGCCTCCTTAACGATGGTACGATCACGAACGACATGCGTCTTTCAATCGTTTTTTTATTACCCTATTTGGGATTTTCTATTGTCACTATTGACAATAATGTTTTCTCCTTCGCACTCATTCAAATAAATCAAGAACTGAAACAAACTCTTTTTCATCGCATTTAGGTAAACAAAAAATAACCCGAAAATGTGCGTTGGTGTTAGTGTATAGAGAAAAAATGTGTAGTTGTATTGGAATATTTGTCTCAAGCGGGTAGCCGTGGTTGGCAGGGATATGTATTTGAAATAGAACAAAAGTGCACTAGTAAATCAGTGTTTAGGGGATGATATACAAACCAAACTCTGTCGATCATTTCAATCATTGAAGCATGAGTTTGCTTCACTTCGGGTATTTTCTGCTGATATGAACATTCATAAACAAATCAGTCATAAGCTGATCGCTAGTGAATCAAAGTTGTTCTCTATTGCTGATTTCAAGACAAACAGTGCGTTTCGTGTACACGAACTGAACTGACAGAATCAGACAGAGTAACGGATCAGTACTTAAGTATAAACAAAAATTTATTACTCGTTGCAGTTTTCTGATTCACACCATTTCACCTTACAGCTATGGTTTAAAATAACGGGAACAGCGACGTTCATATTTATATACATACATATATGTATATGTTAAAAAAAATGTATATAAATTGTGGAATTATTTCGAGCTTACGGTTGTTGTACAAAATTATATGTATATTTCTTAAAAACAAAAACAAATTTAATATTGTCTCTTTTTCTAATTGTAATTTCAATTCATTTATCTTTTAGAAAGTTATTATTTGTATTAATTAATGGAAAATCTGTTTTTTTCTTGATTTTTTTTACATAGAGTTCGCTATTGGGGAAATTTATAAACAACACCGCACTATGACTCATGTGTTTGTTTAAATTTCTGAAAATAGTTCTCAGTGTAAAAAAATTAAAGTTTTATTTTACCATGGGGACAGAAGCAACACGTCTTACTAGGTTGTTATTAAAATAGGAATAATATTTTAGTTATATGTAGCTGCAGCAAATCTCTAATAATAATCATTTTCTTATGTGATATTTTTCTAGGAATTAACTTTGCAGCAGTTAATGCTGCATACGAACCGGTTTTAGTTAAAAAATCGGGTGTGAGCACTATACCAAGCTTGGTTATAATTCTGGGTGGACACTGTTACATATATCGTGAAAATGTTTATACTCTGCCCAAAATTAAAGGTAAGTAGATTAGGTAGTTGCGATATTAAAAATTATCTAAAAAAAAATAAAAATTAAATTTTATATTCCCTTCTTTAGGTAGCGTTGTGTTATATATAAATTAATCCTTTTTGTGTGGACTTTTTGTTATTAAGCTTTAGTTAAATAAAAGAATTGAGTTTATTTTTCAAAGTATTTATAACTGACACAACGTGCTCCAATCAATGTTCCAAATTAAACTAGACACTAAATTTACAAAGTGAACGTCATGTCATTACATAATGGCCACGCAAAATGCTGTGTTTGCCTTTCGTTTGGAAACCCTATAATTTCATATCTGAATTGTAACTAGAGATTTTAATTAAAAAGTAATTAATGTACTACTATGAGCAATTAAGAGTACGACTTTGTTCATAATATTGAAATTCTTAATCTATTCTTCAAAATCTATTCATCCAACATCTGTAGAATACAAGGTTACGACAAACGTTGGCGTCATGAAACCAACCCTACATCGTCATACCTACAGTAGGACGAATTAGAGAAAAAAGATCATCAGCCATATAGTTTTCTTTATTCTTGTGCTTTTTGAAAACTAAAATTAGTTTTTAGATGTAAAACTTTTACACTTTATAACATCTTTGATAGAAGTCATTTTTAATTGCTTACAAAAAAATTGTCAGCTTACAGCTCTTTATGATTAATATTTTAAGCTGTTTCAAAGATAAAATAACACAAACATATTAATAAGACCATGGTAACTAACCATTTTGAACCTTCTTCGTCATCAATCATATGATTTCAAAGTGGTCGTAACCTTGTATTCTGAGAACGTTGGAAGTCATCATTACTTTAGTAGCTCCAAAATGTTAACCATTTTTTTTCCATTTTAGAATTTATAAGAAAAAAGATGCCATATTCAATTAATCAGAGAATATATGACCATAATGTGGAAGATTTTTTGGGAGGTTGGATTGACAATAGAGTACGAGCGCTAATTTTGGAACCGAGAAATAAAACGAGGCTTCGGTATTTAATAAGGGCATACTCGTTCCATTACAGAGTTGCGTTTGGGTAAGTTGTTACCGTTGTCATTAAAAAATTAAAGAATAGCATATTTTTTATACTCTTGCAATCAGTTGCTACAGAGTTTATAATTTTGTTCACCTGTACCTACATATCACCTAAAACTAATCGAGATAGATATAGGGTTGTATATGTACATATATATAAATGATCAGGGCGACGAGAAAAGTTGAAATCCGGTTGACTGTCTGTCTAACCGTCTGTCCGTCCGTCCGTGTAAGCTGTAATTTTAGTAAAAATTAAGATATATTGATGAAACTTGGAATGCAGGTTCCCTAGTACAAAAATCGCGTAATCGGACATCTGCGACCCTCACAAATCGTCATTAACCGAAAATTTATAAAGTGCCATTACCATGCACTAAATTAAGACATATGTAAAACATAATTTGGTACAAGGTATCGCTGTAGCAAGGGGCACTTGTGGGCAAGAAAATTTGAAAAAGTGGGTGTGGGCACGCCCTCATATGTTTAATGTATATATCTCCTGAACTACTAAAGATACAACAGCCAAATTTTCTGAGTTAAAAAATTATAAGAACTCCTACGGACAGTGTGAACATGGAAGAAATCGCAGGATAACCCCTTCACTCGCCTAATAACGGTACTGTTAAAAACTACTAAAAGCGCAATAAATCAATAATTAAATTCGCCACAGACATTAAATTTTACTTCCGAGATGGTTTCAGAGCGCTTTATAGGAGCCAGTGTGAAAATTGGATGATAGGCGTTGCTCCGCCCACTTTTCAGTGAAAACCGATATCACAAAATCCGACCGACCGATTTCGACAAAATTTAGTACGTAGCATCGCTTTCATAGGTATTCTTATGTCACACTACGAAAATGTGCGAAATCGGACTACAACCACGCCTATTTCCCATATACCACAAAATCCATTTGATTCTTTAACTTTCCAGTACAGAAATCAAGAAGTGTTTAATATAACGGAATGAACCTATGTACAAATAATGATTTTAGTTTATTTTTCAAATCCAATCATAAGTCTTCAAGCCCCTAGGTACCGAATATTTGGACCCCAGTACCTATTGTTGACTTTTGATCAAAAATGTCGGTCAATGTGTGAGATATGTAATTGAAATTTAGGGATAATCCTTCTTTATCAATTGTTGGTCTGAATGTCAAAAACTGGTAAAATCGGGCCAATATTTCTCTTAGCCCCCATATACCTAATATAAAGATTTTCGAACTTTCGGGTGACTTACTTGTACCGCATATACAGTCAATATGTGAGTTATCTCAATAAAAATGAGAGAGCGTGTTTCACTCATAATAGTGTATTTTTGTGTTTAAAGTATATAAATTTGAGCGGATACTTGAACCAGCCCCATATAACTAATATCAGAATTTTCGAACATCCGGCTGACTTTACTCTATATGATTGGTGGCATGTTAAAAGTATGTGGTGTTGGAACAAACAGATAAAATCGGTTTAAAACTACCTCAACTTTCTTATACTACATATACTCGTTTTTCTACCAAACCTTATTCCGAATATGTCGATCAGTGTATGAGGTATACAGAGTATATGTATGTATTTCTACAATTGTTAGATTCCGATCCTCTGTTAGACGTATTACACCTTTCGGTATTTGCCTGGCTTTAATTCTTACAAGTTGGAAGAGTATAAAATGTTCGGTTGCACCCGAACTTAGCCCTTTCTTACTTCTTTCAATCTCATTTCATGCCATTCGGTTTACTTTTTAGACATGTCTGAGATCTCAGAATTAAATAAAAATATTTAGAAATTACTCAAAATTATTACAAATTAAAAAAACAAAAAAGAAAAAACGTTACGTCGCATCGCACCGCAGCTATAATACATTTCACAACAGAGATCTGCAATTGGTACCAATAAAATAAGTGCACTTAAGTCATGAGCCATAAAAATTGGTGCAAGTGAGTGCTCATACTAATATGAAATATGACTAAGACTCATTCCCGTCAAAACAAAAAAAAAAAAAACATTAAAGTAATTCTACACTTACGAGTGACCGTAAGTTATGACTCTCTCTAGAGTAGACCAACAATTTAATATTACGCATCTGTAATCCCCATTAGAATGGTAAGGATTTGATAAGTTGTCGTCGACGTCATCCAACGGTAGGCATAGGAAACATAGCTGTTTTGACGGGTCGGACCAAAGGGGAAAGGGTGTTAGATGTGTAGGGTTAGCATGCAAAGAGGTAGCTAGTGTCATGCCGGGACTCTTTGCACACTGGACATATGTTTGATAGGTCAGGGTCTGTTCTGGATAAATAGGAGTTTAATCTGCTACTAAAACTTACCGATCTAAACGGGGTTAGATCTCCGAAAATACAGTTCTTGGTCGGATAAAATCCGGGTCAATTCCGGTAACATAAAACTGGCTATGTTGGGAATTGAGCACTATTTCGCAGTTCAGATCCTCCCAGTTGAAAAGGTTGTTCACATCCTGTGGCAAGTGTTTAATTTGAATAAGCAAACATAAAAAACGCATACGCACCTACAACAAAAACGCAAAAGCAAAAAAAAAAAAATTAATCAACAAAGAAGTACTATTTTTGTCAAAAGTGTAAATTTCGTGTCGTGCGCTGAGTAACTGTTTTGTTATTGTTTGTTTTTGCAAATGTTTTGGTACTTACGATTTTTTGTAAAGGATGGCTGACAAATATACTGATATTTATTTATTATACATTTTTTAAGTTTGCTATTATACTATGAAGTATAACGAAGACTTGGTGGGAAAAATTACTATGGCTATTTATAAACTCAGTGAAAAACGGGAGTTAGAAGTGCAATTTAGGATATGTTTGTAGAGCTAATTAAAGATGACGAAAGTATATTACTTGATATGGTAAATTTTCGTATTTGCAAAAAAGTTTATAAATGCAGTGATATGCAGACTTCCGATCTTAATAAACATAAATGCTTTATATCACACAGAAATGAACTGCTCAGGAGGAAAGTGAGTGAGGATGATAAAAAATTTGCTTTAGAAGATTGTGCTGATGGGGTGGTTGAAGATTGTCGTCGGTTTTCTTCCGTTTAAATTTCTTCGTTTCTGTGGTGTAATACGTATAATGACTACATGTACAACTAAGTATTCAATTTTTATTGTATACTTCAGATACCAACGCATTGATATTTTACAACTATATAGAATCACAGTGTGACTTAATGCATCTAACGTATTTATACACATACGTACACATCATAGATATTCTGTTATCAGTTCCCAGCAAAACTTGCGTGACCGAAACTCCAATACTTTTACACAATTTTTACTTACTACTAACGTTTGCTTGTTCATTGTGACAAATTGAATTCGAAGAAAACAAAAATTCGGTTACAAACGCGTCGATAATTGAGAATTGTGCTTCTGCATATTTATGCAAAATTATTAAAATAAATATTTAAATCTACTCTAATTGTGTTTCGTTAAAATTGTGAACATTTTGTGTCTATAATATTAGAAAAAAGGGTGAGTAGAGAAATTAATAATTCAATATGAAGAAAAATACATTTAGTGCATATATGAGCCAGGAAAAAAAGGCTTTTAATCTAAGCGTATTTTTCACTGTAATTATTGCATTGTCCCGACGATATTTTATTATATTATGTTGACTTATTTAAAATGAATTTTGATGCAGCCAAATTCTTATTTCTTAATCAGATGGATTCACCAGCGCTTTTTGATGACACCTATTTGGAGTAATGCCCAACAACTTCTTCGACTCCCGTAAAAGGTAAATGTAAAATTGTCATTGCTTCCTATATTTTTTTTGCTTAAATCTATGGTGGCTCATTTCGATGGACTTCCGCATTTCTTGCTCGAAATTTGCAAGTCCACAAGTGATGAAAGAATCTATAAAAAATGTAATGAAAAAACAATTTAAAATACATATTTTTAGGTAAATATGTATGTATTTTTAATCTGGCAACCCTTCTCGTACTCAGCTGTAAATTTGGTGCTCTGGCGAATTTATTTAATTTATATTTAAAACTTTATTGTGAAAATTTTTGTATTAAGTGATCTTTTAAGATAAGTATCAGTGTTATATTGTGCTAGTGAAGCAATTGATTTTACTTTAATTCTCTTCTGGCTAATTTTAATTTATTGTGCCGAGTCATTTTCAATTTGTTTTTGTTGCTACATTTTAAATAGTGCAATTGTTAGTGTTAATTTATATTGCTTACTTAAATTTCTTTCTTGTTTTTATTCATTTCCATCTTTGTCCACAGCTTATCGCGAGTTTCTTACTTTTCGTGTGTTACAGTGCATCTCAAACTGCTCGCAACATTGGTTGTTATCTTTGATAACTAACTATTTTATTGCATTCATTTGTTATAAATATTCTTGTCATCGCGCTTTTTTCTTTTATTATTTAACATTTTTTATATTTTTGTTTAATACTGTTTTTGTTCATTATGACTTGTAACTTTCCGAACTGCTCTGTGAAAAGCGAGTCGGAACGCTATGTTTCTTGTTGGCTTTGTGATGGGCTTGCCCATCTTAAATGTGCTGGACTGACAGGTAGGATTTTGGATTCCATTCTTGACAGTAAGGGCTTGCACTGGTCTTGCTTGAAATGCAGACCAACTGAAATAGAATTGTTTAAAGTTTTTAAGCAGGCGCGCAATGGTTTCAAGGAGATTGGTTGAGAGCTTGAAACCCTTACTGAAAAATTTAGGCATTGTGAAACGTTGTTTCAATCATTTCAATGCCTAAATACTCGGGATGAGAATCCAAAACCTAAACGAAAACGTCCGTCTGATGAAGATACCACTGTATCTTTCTTAAAAAGTATGCCCCCCACCCGCTATTGACCTCATAAATCTTGCATCCCCTCGTCCTCAAGGAGAGAAGGTTCCGTCTGCTCAGGACACAGAGAAAACTGTTACTGAATACGGTAAGCGGAAAACTTCTCAAGATCCGCCTCCAAATACCTCCAAGTCAGCTAATAAAAACTTAGTGGTAATACCGCGGAAAAAAGCAATTTTTATCTCGAGACTTGCTGCGGATACCACAGTCGAGGATATAAACAGTTACATCTCGTCGAAATTAAAAACGGTAGATACAGACATCCGTAAATTTAATTTCAAATACAACAGAGATATTTTCTCGTTTAAGATCGACGTATCCGCTGACAATTTTCAATTGATACTTGACAACTCATTCTGGCCATCTGGGGTCTTTGTGCGCGAATTCGAGCACAAACGTGAAAAGCCCCCTGTAGTTATCACTAAAATGCCAAGAAATCCCATTGATACAAAAAACTAATTAACAATAATTCGCTGATTGTTTATTATCAAAATGTTAGAGGGCTTAATACAAAACTTACTGATTTGTATCTAGCATTCATTGCAACTTTAAAATCATTGCTTTGACAGAAACTTGGCTAAAGCCCCACATTTTTGATAACGAAATATTCAACAGCGAATTCGAAATCTTTAGATATGACCGGCTGAACAGAAAAGGAGGTGGCGTCTTGTTTGCTGTTCATTCTTCAATTCCATCTGAAGAAGTCGATGTTCCGTATGCAGACTTCATTGAATTTAAGTGCATTCGTATTTGCGCTAATAGTGGCCATATCTACTTAACATTGTCTTATATACCGCCTCGCTCTGACATATCTGTATATATGCAGCATGCTACATTAATAAGTAATGTTTTCTCAATGGTTAATGATACTGATTCCATGATTGTTTTGGGAGATTTCAACTTACCGTGCGTATCATGGAAATCTATTGATGATCACACCATCCCTATTAGTACTCGTTCATGTTTTAACGAGTTCTTAGATGAAATGTCGGAGTTGGGTCTTAACCAAATTAATTTAATTTCAAATGAATTTGGTAAGCTCTTAGATCTAATTTACGTCGATAACGCTTCAATGTTCTCTGTTGTCCGATGTGATCCTTTAGTTCGGCCAGAGGACACGTATCATCCTGCTTTGAAAATTAACATCGAAATCATAGCCAACTTTGCTTATAATAATACACAAGACCTTTGTTTTCGGTTCAACTTTGCGAAAGCTAATTTTAAGAAGATTAATTACGAACTTTCTAAAATAACTCGGCCAGATTACAGTGGCAATATTGAATTTAGTGCTTCCCACTTTAATGAAACTATAGTAAACTTACTTGAAAAATATGTTCCGAAGTGTGTTGTTACTCAAAAAATTAGTTCTAATTTATGGTTTTCGAAAGAATTATGTAAATTAAAAAATAGAAAATCTTGTGCTTTTAAACTTTTTAAAAAAACTGGTTTAGCTGCTAACTATTCAAAATATTCTAGATTGCGTCGACAATTTGCTGAACTTAACAAAATATGTTATAGTAATTATATAAATAAAGTAAAAAAATATTATACGTAATCCAAAAATTGTTTTATGGTTTCGTCAACTCCAAACGCAGGATTTCTAATTTTCCGTCCGCTATGAAATATAAGTCTAGTATGTCCAGTGACAACACCACACACCATTTCTAATATGTTCGCTGAATTCTTTAGGTCCAATTACTCTTCAAAATCTCCACAAAATGTTCCGCATCAGCACAAGTTATGTCCGATTTCTGTCATTAATGCACCTACCATTTCCGAAGCAGACGTCTTAAATCATTTAAATATGTTAGAACAATCATACAATTACGGCCCAGATATGATTCCCTCATGCTTTCTTAAGAAATGTGCCAAATATATATACCAACCCCTAACAAAACTATTTAACTCATCTCTTAAGCAAGGCTTATTTCCATCCATATGGAAAAGTCATTTATAATTCCTTTGCATAAGAGTGGATTTAGGTAATCTATTGAAAACTATAGGGGAATAGCAAAGTTGTCTGCAATACCTAAACTTTTTGAAGCAATTATAACAGACGACATAACCTTCCGGATCTCTCCACTAATTTCTTGTTCTCAGCATGGTTTTCGTAAAGGGAAATCTACCACAACTAATTTGCTTGAATTTGTATCACATGTATCAACGGGCTTAAAGGGAGAATAAGAATACTGATGTTATATATACAGATTTTAGTAAAGCTTTTGATAAAGTAAACCATTCAATTCTTTTGAATAAACTTGATCTTCTTGGTTTTCAACCAATATTTCTAAAATGGGTTGCTTCTAATCTTAGTAATAGAATTCAACAAGTCATATTTAAAGATACTTTTTCTGACATAATCAATATTCCTTCAGGCGTTCCTCAAGGTAGCCATCTTGGTCCAATTCTGTTCTTGTTATTTATTAACGACATATCATCTGTTGTTAAGTTTTCAAAAGTTTTATTATATGCTGACGATGTAAAACTTTTTAAAACATATACTTCAAACAGCGAAAGATGTCAGTTGCAAACAGACTTAAACAACCTAGTTTCTTGGTGTGATAGAAATGGCATGCCATTGAACCTTAAAAAATGTAAAACGATGTGCTTTTTACGTAGAGCTGTAGACCCTACCTCATACGCAATACAAAACTTTAGGTTGGAGCAAGTATGCAGTTTTGTTGATCTGGGAGTAAATATGGACCCCAATTTCAATTTTAATCTTCACGTATCTTCCACGGGTTTTAAAGCTAAAGGCGCTCTTAGTCTTGTTAAACTAAACGTTGGTCTAAAGAATTTAGAGATCCGCTTACCACAAAAATTCTTTTTACATCTCTGGTGAGGCCTATATTGGAGTATGCTTCTGTGGTTTGGAACCCTAGTTACCAAGTCCATTCGGATAAGTTAGAGTCCGCTCAAAAACATTTTTTACTTTTTGCCTTAAATCATTTGCATTGGGATTACAGTTTAAATCTTCCCCCTTACATTAACCGTTTAAAACTTATAAATCTCCCGACACTCTCTAGTCGTAGGGAGATGCTTGGTATAATATTTCTTGTAAAACTCATGAATGGGTCAGTCTGTAGCCCATCTCTCTTATCTGATATTAATTTTAACGTTCCCGCTCGCCCTACCAGGCAGTTTAGACCCTTACTTTTAAAATTTTCTAGAACAAATTTTGAGTTAAACGAACCATTCCGCCGTATATGACATGATTTCAATTTTCATTCCAGCACATTTGATTTAACAGACTCACTCTTTACCATTAAAAAAATTATTTTATCTACTCTTAATTATACATATATAAAAATAATTATAAACTTTAATCTAATTCTTAATTTCGGCTGTTGAAATTTTTGTTTCTGTAGCTGAGCAGCTTAAGATTGCAACGCTTAAAACTCTCTTGCCTTTTATGACTCGGCTAATTCCGCTC